>NC_051272.1:29733411-30015911 GCF_015220745.1 Sebastes umbrosus | reverse complement strand
GTATACATGTCAGGTGCCTGTAACATTACCTCTGATGGTGGTGGTGATGATGATGATGTATAAGGCTTGTCTGATTAAACTGTGGTGCACTCAGGCAAGTGTAGTTGTTATGGCCTATTTTGGTTGGTCTTGGCCCACCTGATTTTCTCTGCGCCCACTCACACTGTGATTTCTGCCTAAGCCACTGAGGACATGGAAACATTAAACACATAAAATGAAGATACAAATGATGAAATATGAAAGCATATGCTCTTTGAAACAACTTTTTATTTCATCATAAAAGACAAAAAGACATAAAAATTGGTATAACTATAACATAACTTTTCTTATTTCAGCTGCAATCCAACTTCTTGGGATCTCTTGTTGCTTACCTAATACATAGTGAGGGGATGGGTCTATTTTAAATTCAAATTGGATCTCTTTTGGTGACTAAAGACATAAATCAGTTGTAAAAAATATGGTTAATAATGAAACATTTTCAACATTATCAACATTTTCATTATGATACAGTTTCATTATGTTCAGTAACATTAGCCGAGACATTATTTTGTCAAATAAAGGGGATCCTGGCAGGGTAGTCTGAACCCTTGTCTGTTTGACAGGTAAGAATCCAACTGTTTAATCCAGGTGTACACACACAATAGTAAAGTGCAAGATTTCTAATACTGCAAGGCACAAACTATCAATTACAGGATTGTCTTTTTGTTTCTAATATAAAAATGTTATGAATAACACAGACATACAAAATATCTTCATACAGTAACAACACAACAAGTAAAACCTTGTCTAAACCCTCAACAGATGTCTGAAATATTCTCTTAAAATATGTTCTGTATTACACATACATAGGAAATTACAGCAGAATTATATACAAAAAAATCTATTATAAATACATATTTTATGATTGTTCAATTAACTTGTTAAACAAATATGAAACATAGGATCAAACATACTCCATAATAAATATGTGAAATCATTAATAATCAATATGTCATCAACTGCATCTATAATTAAAAAGTATATGACAATTATTTCTTTGATTAAAAAAGAAAAAAAACATTTTTTGGCTCAGCCTTCAATGCACACATCTTAAAATATTATTAAAACGTGTAAAAGAAAAAGAATAAAAAGCAAAAACAAATATTTGATCAATGTTATACCCATGCACTGTCTACTACTTTGTTTTTTTTTAACATGGAAACTGAGAAAATATGGTCTAACTTGTTTATCAAAGATTTTAATGCCCAGCAAATATTGGGTTCAATAAATAATACAGGAGACAGGCACAGCAAAAAGCTGATACTGTACTATGAATTAGATTATTAAACATTTTATCTAAATTCAACAAGTGGCAGACAACTTAGTGTCTCAGTTGTGACACATTTAAACAAAAATGCCTGCAACTGCACCGTAAGTCTTTATAAAAAAAGTACAACTGGTTGATTGACCTCACTGTCATACAAACTCAAAGTTTCACAGAATAAAAGAATACGCTATGACTGTATACTTAAAACAATAAATAGAAGATGTCCCTCTTTGCTGATGATCAGTGTGTCCCCTCCATACATCGATAATTTGTTCACGGCATGTGGGAACTGGTTTGTTTCCTAACTGTCAGCAGGAAATATCCACTTGAGCTGCTTCTCTAACATGTTGTTTTGTGACGTCGTAGACACATGTGCAACATGGCAGTGTTTGCAGTAAATGGAAACATGAAGGATCTTTACATTTTCTGTGTGTGCAGGCCAAACAAATGCAACTTTCTCTCAGCATTTCCTTCCACATCACCAACTCAATCCCTCTCCGGTGGGGAGTGGGACACTGAGCCTGAACAGTAGTTCCCACTTTGGCTGTTAGATGATAGGGGGCAAACACTGAGACGGCTCCTGGCCATCTTTTCTCTCTGTGCCCACTTCCTCTTGAGGCTTGATGATGATGTGGACGGGCCTCTCTCCACCTCCTTCTTGCTGCTTGGTATCCGTGGAGAGCTTGCCCTCGTTCTCATACACCTCCTCCTCCGCCGAGGCGCCGATGGGCCGCAGACGCTCGGCGGGGGCCATCTTTGTTGCTGTCGCTGTAATGTCTCTCTTCAGCTTGTCAGTAGTGCTGCTCTCTGAGCTGACCTTCTCCGCTGTACCATAGAAACAAAGGACATTAAATGTGTGAGTGCGAGCAGCATGTGCCCATTCAACATAAACCGTACAGATATTATAGATATAAGGCAAATCTTTGCTCTATTTTAGCTGTTTGTTGTGTCATTTTATACTTTTACTTAAAGCCCTCCTCCAATGTATTTTGGTATTTCTATGATATTTCCTATTTGAGTCATTTCCTGATTAAGTTGAATGAACTTAGTCAGGAAATGACTCAAATAACACTTTGCCAGATTTGTTTTGACAAATACCTTAATTTTGTGTTCAAAGTTAAGAAAAGAAGGTTGTTGGTGAAACGGGAATATGACGTATGACAGTAGAATTGGACAGTAGAATCTGCAAGTCATACGTCATCCTCCAAAATTGTTCAGACACACTCATTTACAGGGCAGTTTAAAGAGGACCTATTATTGTTTGCGTCTGAGCAGCGGAAAACCGATAAATATGTTTATCTGTCTGTCAGTTTGTCTCTCTAGTTAGTTAGCTAGTCAGGTGTAGTTAACTAGCCCAGCTTGTTGCATTAGCTAACTGAGGATTTTAATTTTATCTTTTAGTTTCCTCCACCTTAGATTAGTGTGTTTATTTTCACAATGGCATTTGTGTGTGCCGAGAACGAGTGCAATCAACGCAGTGGATTACACAAAAACACACTGACTGTCTCTCTCACTCGCTCTCTTCTTTACCGTCTCCTCCTGGAGATACAGTAAATTAACGAAAAGCAGCCAATACCGTTTTGGAGGTTCGCTAGCCTCTAACAGGTTTGGACGATGGGGAGTGCACAACTTTCAGCCCAAGAGAAAACAAGAGAAAAGTCCCGTTAGAGAAATAAACGTATCAAAGTGCAGCCTGGTTCGATGTCGGTGCTGGAGCTGAGGCGAGAACGGCCGATGTTAGCACCTCCAAAACGTCCCGAAACTGCATTCTAACGGTGGACCTCGGTCTATCCGTCCTGCGGTGCGGCTCCTCGGCTCAGCAGCAGCCAGACGGCCAACTTCGCCAGGAGGAGTGTTGCGCTAATGTTTGTGATCTCATAAACAGTAAATTCATCTAAACTGGGTTGAAAAACAATGCAATCTGGTTGCCGTGGTAATGAATTACGTCCGACTGTTAACCACACCCATTCTCTGTTTGAGAAAGAACTTTATCCAAAAAACAGGAAGTAAAACTGATTGGAGGGGGGCTTTAAAGAGGACCTATTATGCTTTTGTGGGGTGTGGGGGGGGCTCAAACTGAACGTTTCAGACGGAGGGTGAAAAGAGGTGCTGCAGCACAGCCGGTATGAGAAAAGTAAAGAGTTTTTTTTAACATCAAAGCATGTAAACATGTTCTCGTAAAAACCCAAAATACAAGTATGCACCTGAAAATAAGCATAATAGGTCCTCTTTATACTGCCTCTTATCGTAAGTATTATGGAGGATGAAATGAACTGTACTCTTACCAGGCTTGCAGGTCGAACTGTCTGAGGCCTTCTTCACAGTTGGCCTGGTTCTTGGCCGGATTTTGTTGAAATTTCCCTCCAGGATCCACTCGTGCTGTAACCCCTCATCCGGAGTCATACGTTTTGTTGGATCCCAACTGAAAACACACACAGAAAAATAATTTAAGTCTGTGAGTACAGATTGTTTTTTGATCTTTTAATAAAAGTACCACTGAAGCACACTTAATTAAAACATCACATCCAGTTGGTTGCAGGCCGTTACAGATAAAAGAAAAGCCTGTTCTAGTAGACAGATGGGCAGATATTTAGAGTGAACATACGTGAGGCAGCGTTTGATGAAGTCTAAGAACAAAACGTCATTCGTTTTCAACGCAGCTGAAAGCTCCTTGGAGTTGGGTCTCCTCTTCTTCCCCTTGCTATTAGTGATGTTTCTGGGGTTTCCTTTTGAGTCTGCACACAATCATCAAACACAGCACGGAGTTATCATCACGGCACATTGTTCCTATAGAGTTATCTCACACCTTCTGCAAAGTACTGGCCTAGTTATTCATCTATCGTCTGATCACATATAGTCAACAGCTGCACAACATAAAATATCCACAGAAATAAGATATTAAAAAAAAGATCTGAAACTGAATAAATTCTCACCAAAGAACAGCCTCCTCCTCGACGCTGACTGAACAAAATCATTTGGAGGCATCCCGAGAACCTGTGAGTCAAAATATCACCTTAATGCACTGAAGCAACTCAGCAACCCTTTTGGAAAATTGTTATGCATTTACATTTGTGAGACTTGCAAAATAAATGTGGAAACACAGTTATTTCCGTGTCGTACCTCCATGATGCAGGCTATCTGCTCCACCTCGCTCTCTCCTGGGAAGATAGGATAGCCTGTGTAGAGTTCGGCAAGGATGCAACCCAGACTCCACATGTCAATGGCCATGCTGTAGGGGTGACCCAGGATGACCTCTGGAGAGCGGTAGAAGCGACTCTGGATGTAGGTGTACACTAATGGAAAAGATGAAAGAGATATAAGATATAAGATAGGAGTTCTGTGAACCATTTATTTTAATATCTCGACATGGTAAAAAGTATTGTTACCTGGGCTGTCAAAGTTAATGCGTTACACCACTAATTTCTTAACCGCATTAACGTATTTTAGGTTGTAGCGGGCTAGAGTAAAGATACTGGCATCATATGAAACTAGAAAACCTAAGTAATCCATTGGTACCAACTATGTCATACTAGTTTGTCAGGAAGGAGGTTGAATAACGCTCCAAACTTGTGCTAAATTTTTGTGAGGAAAAACTGGCATGGCTATTATCAAATTGGTCCCTTGACCTCTGACCTCAAGATATGTGAATGAAAATGGGTTCTATGGGTACCCACGAGTCTCCCCTTTACAGACATGCCCACTTTATGATAATCACATGCAGTTTGGGGCAAGTCATCGTCAAGTCAGCACACTGACACACTGACAGCTGTTGTTGCCTGTTGGGCTGCAGTTTGCCATGTTATGATTTGAGCATATTTTATATGCTAAATGCAGTACTTGTGAGGGTTTCTGGACAATATTTGTAATTTTTTTGTGTTTTTAATTAATTTCCAATAAAAAATATATACATACATTTGCAAAAAACAAGCCTATTTGCCCACTCCCATGTTGATAAAAGTATTAAATACTTGACAAATCTCCCTTTAAGGTACCTTTTGTACAGATAAAAAAAATGTGTGATTAATTTGCGGTTAATCGCGATTAAATATTTTAATCGATTGACAGCCCAAATTGTTACATATCCTCTCAGTTGAGTTTTATGCTCTTACCCCTTTGTTGTTCATAACAGCTTGATCCAAAGTCAACCACCTTGATGTTCCCTGGCCCTCTCTGAGACAGAAGGATGTTCTCCTGTTTAAAAGTAGAAGCAAAAACTTTCAAACACTTGGCTTTATATAATGCTGCTGCAATATTATACTGCTGCCACAAGATGGAGCAAAATTCACACTATTGTACCGGGGAATCTTTTGCAGTACAATCATTAACCACAGTGATTCAGTGGAAAGGTGTGGTCCACCTCAGGTTTTGTTAACTATATTTGAAATCGTGTCTCATATTCTATATCACAAAAATAAGTTCAGGTATTACAGCAACTATGAAGTCAGTACCGGTTTGAGGTCGCAGTGGATTATCTTCTCCCTGTGCAGCATCTGCAGGCACCTGAGGAGAGCGTGGGTGAACCGTCGGATGAGAGCGATACTGAAGCCCTGGAAGTTGTTTTTTTTGATGAGCTCGTACAAGTTCACCCTGATGAAAGAAACAAAATGATGTATGGTTAGATCATACAACATAAAGAATAATCAGATATATTTTTTCTAGGGCTATCAATCGATTAAAATATTAAATCGCGAGTAATAACAAATTTTTTTATCTGTGCAAAATGTACTGTAATAGGAGATTTGTCAAATATTTAATACTCTTCTCAACATGGGAGTCAACAAAACTATTGCTTTATGCAAATGTCTGTATATATTCATTATTGGAAATCAATTAACAACACAAAACAATGACAAATATGCTGACTTGACTATGACTTGCCCAAACTGCATGTAATTATCATAAAGTGGGCACGTCTGTAAAGGGGAGACTCGTGGGTACCCAGAGAACCCCTTCACATTCACATATCTTGAGGTCAGAGGTCAAGGGACCCTTTTGAAAATGGCCACAACAGTTTTTCCTCACCAACATTTTGCGCAAGTTTGGAACATTATTTAGCCTTCTTGGCAACGAGCTAGTATGTCATACGTTAAAGAAATTAGTGGCATTAAAACAAATTACATTAACACGTTATTATCGTATTAACTTCGACAGCACTAATCAGATTTTCTTTTTCTTTACAATACTTTTAATATTTTCTTTTTCTATCTATGTACTTTGTTCATTACATAGCAGAGGGAGCTCAATACAGATTGCACCGCATGAAGAACTTCTTCATGTTCCTCAAATAAACGCTCTGAGGCTGCTAGGGTTGATGTCACTCTACACTTTATATTACCCTGACTGTGAAGCGCATACTTAAATAATCTATGATTGTGCTCACTTTCAGAGGGAGACAGAGACACAGAATGTGTCCTCCTACTATTTCTTGCTTCTTGTAATAAGCATAAACTTCTTTAGACTGTGTAACTGGAGCCTTCACACCATGAAGCAAGAAGGGGTAAGAGATAGGGCCCTAATCAAGGCCTTAACTAAAGGATTCGGTGACGGTAATGTTAGACAAGGTGGCAGTCCCAGTCGTCCTCTAAAGGTCATTCGGTCTGAGTGATGCACACAACTATCTCCCTTCAAATAGTTGCGATCCACGCCAAAACACAGATGGCTAAAGGTAACACAGGTGATCACTTGACTCCTGATTGGCTGCGGTCAAGTAGTGTTAGAATGAATGAACTGAGAAGTGCCTTTGATAAGACATTGCAGTGATCTAAATGTCTTTTGTACCTGGGGAAAGGTGGCATATCTTGAATACGTTCGATTAACTGGTCAGTAAAAACATAAAAGAAAGTTTCTGTTCGATGTTTGTCAGCTCGTTGTTTTATCATTGTTGATATTTGTCTGTTTACATATCGTATACATATGTCGAAAAAAGAAAAATGAAAAATAACTATTCTGTAATGTCTTTATAGTCTCCTGTAAGACTAACTTATGAACATGCGGGCCTGCTCGCTCGCATGCAGAATACGAGAGGCCGTACTAACCCGAGAAGCTCAAAGGAGATGCAGAGGTGATTTCGGAAGTAAAAGTACTCCTTCATGTGGATGACGTTGTGGAGGTTGTCTTTGTCTTTCCTCTTGATCACATCCAGGATCTTCAGCTCGACCAGAGCTTGGTGATGAAACCTACGGACAAATTTACAGGAGGTGTTACATGATTGAAATTCAAAAATATTACCTGTAGTGCTGTCAAAGTTAACGCGATAACACGTTAATGCAAATTAGTTTTAAGGCCACTAATTTCTTTAATGCATTAATGCAATTTTTTTACCTACTTATTATTTACAATAATAAATATATACATACATTTGCATAAAGCAAGCATATTTGCCCACTCCCATGTTGATAAGAGTATTAAAGCCTTGACAAATCTCCCTTTGTGGTTTTGAACAGATACAAAAATGTGTGATTACTTTGTGATTAATTGCGATTAACTATGGACAATCATGCGATTAATTGTGATACAATATTTTAATTGATTGACAGCCCTAACTACCTGTGATTTCAACACCATTTATTTCTGAATTTCCTGGTATTGCAGGGCCAGAATAAATAAATGTATGTAGTCAAGTTCTGAATTCTGACAGACAATATTGGTGATAAATACTGGGACTCTTTGGACATTTTTGATAGACTATATGAACATTTCTGCTGTCGATTTTCTCTGATAGAAAGGTTTCTACCGCCAGATATTTCTTGATGTCAACTAAACACAATCCTCTCCTGGGAGAGATCAGATCAGATCAGCAGTGCAGAGTTCTCCTGAGGCAGTTGCACCCATTTTGTTTTCTGCATTATTGAAGTTGTGGTAAGACCCGACCAAACCTACAGCACTCGGGCAGTTGCTGCCACGGTGATCCTCTGTGAATAAGGTAAGATAACACCACAGGGGGTCCCCACTTCTATCATGCTAAATCAGGATCTCAACAATTTGGCTCCTAAAATGGAAAGGGATAGCGTCGCAGGCATTTGGGAGAACTTCACAACGGGGTATCATATCTCAAATGAATGCCAAAAATTGACTCCTTGAATGTGACAAATAACTTATTCTATAGAGTAACTAGGCAGCCCGTAATCCCTTGCGTTTTGGTTTGTTTGGTCCGCACCCGTGTACGATTACTGTGTTCACCACTGCCCAAATGAACCGCACAAGGGGTTGAACTGCGCCAGAGTTCGATTTCAATTTTGGCTTGTGAAAGGGCCCCTTAATGTAAAAGTAATACAGGATGTATTTAGTAAAAACATTCTGGATGAATAATTTGAAGATGTTTTCCAGCACAGGTTCAGTTAAAAGTGACTTTGTTCAGAATGAAATGAAATAAATTAAAATGAAGTATTTGTGTGTACCCGTACCTTTTCTTATTGCGTATAATCTTAATGGCTACGAGTTCGTTGTTCTTGTGGTCCAGACATTTCAGGACCTGCCCAAAGGAGCCTTTCCCAATCACTTCTAGCACTTCAAACCTGTAGCCAATGTGGTCATGCAACACCTGGAAAAGCAAGAGGAAGACTATTATGCACTGTATGCTTTCACTGAAATAAAAATATCCAACAGCAAAATTAACTATATGAATAAATCAAAACATTGTAATTTACGGATTTTAATCTATAATAGCTACTATTAATGATTATGCATGCTGTTTACTAAATGACAATACAGTTGTTACAGTTGCTACAGTATCTTTCCTGTAACTGTCAGTTCAAGCCTGTGACAGTGACATGAGCCACAATAGAGATGTAGGAGTCCAAACAATGGTCAGTCACTCAGCCTTAAACAGCCCATTCACTACGTATCGTCTATCACATAACTGCCTGCCAGTCACCTGATTTATACAAGACCGTTCAGCCTGTTGTCGCTGGGTTTGGTGACCTCAGTTCAGTTTATTGTGTACAGCATTAAACAATCAGTCACACAACCAGAATGGCGGGTTGATGTCTGAAGCTGCTGGATTAAGGTCATACGAAGGCATCTGGTCACGTGCGGTTCATCTTAGGCAGCTTGAAAGCCTGCGTACGTTAATGTTATTAACGTGTCTTCACATTTTCGGTTCATATTCTTACTTTTTAATGACATCAGTTTCATGTCTCTGCACAATTGAACGCATGTGGACGTGCTTTTAAATGGGGCTGACATGAACTCTGAATAACCTTTTATAGAACTATACTGGTGGTTTTAAAATCAACAATTTAGTTTTATTATTGACATCACTGCTGACCACGTTATGAACTAAACCAGTGGTTCCAAACCTTTTTTTCTTAGGGGAACCCTTTTCTATTATTGAGTAAAGTGACGGCCCCTGACTAAGTGACATATTTTATGGATATTTCATTTTATATTTAATGCATATCAATAATAGTATAGAACAACTGATAAACTGTACAATAAACCCAAATAGTGAACGCAATAACTGCAGGACAGATGTCTAAAACAAGCGATTTGGATAGATTTTGATCAGATTATTTCCTGTGAATATTGCATCAGAGATGAGTTTTTCTGTCATTTTTAGAAACTTTTAATACAAATCTTTCTGTATTTTGTTTAAAAAATCATACAGACTTAATATGCTTCTTTTTTTCATTTTCTTCTCCCTGACGCTTGCCAATTGTTCTATTAGCTCTTTGATTGTTTGCATACTTTTCTAATTTTTAAATTCATATTTCAAATAATCTTAACTTTAAAAATGACTAAACTAACTAACTAAACCATATGTTGTCGGATTGAATTCTTCTGGTAGCTACAGTATGAGTTACTACTGTAGAAACATGGTGGCCGGCTCCATGAAGAGGAGTATTAAGCTATAAACGGCTGATTCTAAGGTAACAAATACACAACAATTCTTATTTTCAGATGATTATACACTAAAGAAAACATACTTATTTCTGCAAATAGATCCCCCTAAATGCTACATACGGTTCCTTTAATGTTCATTGTGACAGAGCACCCATCTTACCCTGACGTAGCTTCCGTGCTCGTCATCATATCCAGAGTTCTGCGGCGTGCCTTGGGAACCCTCGATCTTCTGAGAGCCTAGACCCAGGAACCAGATCTCTGCGTAGTCCATGATCTCCTCCTGCTCAAACTCTGTCATCCGGTCCTGGAAGTTCTTCAGTGCCTCTGCAAACAGGGAGTAAGAGGAGGAGGGTGTGATGAGTCACTATCTATCTGATCACACCTCTGCCAAGAGCAGAGGATTGTGAACAATCGACTTCAATGCCAGCATGCTATTTTTACTGCATCAAAATTGTTACTTAGTTATGTGCCTGTCTTGGAACACTCCCGAAAGATTCAATATGTGAAATAACATCTCTGTAATTCTGTTGTTTTGCACTCTTATCCACAATAACATACCTATGGGGGACATGGGTAACCTTTGTCCCTCGTATGCCTTCTCTTTCTCCAGCTTGTTGCTGAAAATCTTGCTGTTGCGGGAGACAGACACTTTATCCATCGCTGCGCCAAACCTCATGCTGAACTGCTGAGTGGGCTTTGGTCTCTCATCCTGTACAATAAACACACACAGAGAAAGGAGAGTTCCTTTGTAATTATGAGCAAAGTAAAGATAAAGTAACTACAGTGTGACCTTCACATTGTTTCCACATCGTGTCAAAGTTAACGCGATAATAATGCCATAATTGTCATGTTATGATTTGAGCATAGTTTTTATGCTAAATGCAGTACCTGTGAGGGTTTATGGTCAATATCTGTCATTATTTTGTGTTGTTAATTCAATATTTGAATCGATTGACAGCCCTATTTCCACAGTGAAACTACTATGCTGTTTTTCAGTTTTGAGTTATATAAGCCAATGTGGAAAAAATATTGATGCTCCAATCTTTTCTTCCCATCAGAAACATCATGTGGCACTGTAATGTAAATAGCTGCCAGTGCCACTGTAGGATATTATAGGCTGCTGCTGGTGTGTGAGAGCCTCACCGGGTGTGTCTGGTAGTTGTTTTGGCCCCCTTTGTTGGCAATTTGGGGCAGGATGTTGTCCGAATGCTGGTGTTGGTTTTTGGCATTGCTGACCACCACCTGGACCACTGGTGGCTCAAGCTGAGGCAGGGTCCCAAGTCCAGGGGCAAACTTCTGTAAAGCAGAGTGATTGTTTTAATTCAAAGCATCAGTAGGCAGAATATTTTGGCATCATTGGGCAAAAATTCCATAATAACCTTTCAGCATATTGTAATTCAAGTGTTCTGAGAGATAACTAGGCTTCTGCACCTCCTCATGGCTCTGTTTTCAGGTTTAAAAAAATCTAGCCTTTGACGGGAGAATGACAAGGTCATATCAGAGAGAGAGCGCTCCTATTGGCTGTTCATTCAACAGAGGCAGCTGTCAATCACTCGCAAACTCCGATTAAGCGGTCAAACTAGGCAGCGCTGGTCAAATATAAATTAATACTCTGTTACTGTGATGCCTATATCTCCCCCCTCAAATGTTTTCAGAAACATCTTGTAGTGTACTGTTTAGCTGTAAAATGAGAAAGTTTGCTCCGGTTGGTGGGTGGTGCTTGGTATTTCCTCAACTGATCTCAACATAGTTGCCAGGTCACAAACTTTCTCATTTTACAGCTAAACAGTACACTACAAGATGTTTCCGAAAACATTTGAGGTGAGAAATAAGAATTACAGTAACAGAATCTTTATTCATATTTGATCAGCGCTGCCTAGCTTCACCGTTTGGTCTGAGTTTGTGAGTGATTGACAGCTGCTCAGAGACAGCAGACACCAGCTCAGCTCTGATTGGTTGTTTTCCTCCGGTCTGTGAAATCTTGCAGATGCCATTAGGAGCACCGGAGGACACAGAGGCACAGGATTTTTTTTTCAGATTACCTATCTCATGATCTACATAGTGACTGTTTTATAAAAATAATTTTTCTTTAATCATATTTGCTCCAATATGACCCACTGCTGCTTTAACTGCCTTGAATATGGAAATGTACATTAGCAACACCAATTCATAAAGTAACATGAAAAAACTCAAATAAACAAAAATAAAATAGGGTCAGATGATGGAGGAAACAATATATTTCAATCAGGTTTATCAAACTCCGAAAGCCTGAAATGTATCGCAGTGTGACTAGATGAAGGCAGACTGCAGTCTAATTGGCAAAAAGAGAATATTCAGGAAAATCAACAAAGAAATTGGCCAATTTCCACAGCTAGAAGGCTTTTAAGATCTTTTTTTTTTCTGTGGGGAATAACCCACTGTGTGTTCCAATGCAACAGAATAACAAATGATGAACTACACACAACAAAAGCATCTAGAGAGAGTGGGGCAAGTGTGAAGTCTAAATGCATTATTCTTTTTACACTGTAGCTACAAGCTTGTTATTCTTTCATGAGTATGTATCTGTGTCGGGGCGCAGCTCGTCAGTTTCGGTTTGTGTCCTCAGCTCGCGATCTACATCCCTTTCACATGTCTGCGGAGGCTCAGGTGAACCAGGACCCCCGGCAGGTAGTGGCTGGAATTACTGATCAGGTTGAGAGTGAAATGGGAACAAAAGCCTGTGCGGCTGGGTTCTGACAGTCTGTCTGTGGTGGCTCTGTGGGGGGGGAGGTGTAGAGCAGCAACCTGCTTTTCACTGGCTGCCATCCTGCTTGCTCCGAGAGCATGATTACATGTGTCACAGCCTTACAAGACTCATCCCTGGCAATGACGGGCAAAATTAGACCTCTGTCCTGCGCCAAGGTCTCTGGGAAAAATTAGACATCCTACGGACGTGTATCTGTGTCAAGAGGGGCATGACATTTAAGACACGTTTTCTCTTATTGAGCTGCAATTCCACTCAAATTTCAGATGGGGGAATTCAAAGCAAGAGCTGCCCCTACATTCTGCATGCTATCATGTAGCCTTCAGCAATGTACTGTAAATAGCAACACAATGAATTATTTCATATTAATTATTAACAGCATTCCAGGAAAAAAAAGCTTTCCCATCCTTACAGTACATAGTTCTGATATTTCATCTCACGTGTTAAGAGCTGCTGCAGGATCCGCCAACTTGGTTGTGACGCATAGAGATAGGGCTAAATATAGTTTCAAGCACCTGCCACAACAGGCAAAGGAAGTAAACATAGTTACGTGCCTGTACATAACCGGCAGGGAGCATGCTGCTTAAATAAGCTGCACTTGTATCAATGGAAATCTGTAAATGCGTTACGCCACATGTGTACAGACAGATGTGTACAGTCACATCCATGTTTTTCTAAGGGGTGTGTCAATATAGATGACCTGGATTGTGAAGATCACCATAGACATGTTTAAGTGAGGCTCTTTTTTTCTAAGGAGCTATCCTGTCCAGCCAATTAGACTGTTGTCAGGCTATTAAATGGGCGTTATCAGTTGCTATTAGCCTGATAGATGTGGGTCAATAGGGGCCTACTACACCCATTAGTAGGTTTTATCATCTATTCACATGGTAGATCACCGAAAGAAGGTATAAAAGAACACGACAGCAACCTCTCGCGACCATAGTAATTATTTTTGTTGTGTTATTTTAACCCGAAACACAATGTTTTTCCCTAAAGTTAACTAAGTGTTTTTTGTTGCCTAAACCTAAAGAAGTTGTAGTTGTGTTGCCTTAACGTAAAGAAGTTGTAGTTTTATTGCCGAAATCTAACTTTTTTTTTGCCTAAACCTAAAGAAGCCTTTTTGTTTGTGTTCAAAACGTGACGTTTCATTCAGTTTTACATGTTAGAACATGTTGCTTTTAAGTTTCACTTTTACAACGTAGTAGGCATAGTAGGCCCCTAATGACCCACATCTATGGTGCTTATAGGGACTGATAACACCTATTTAATTGCCTGATAACAGTTGAATCGGGTGCAGCATTAATAATCAAAGCAACATAATAAGCCTCTATGATGTATGCCAAAGCCTTTTATTTCTAATAGGAGAAGGCATTCTGGTGTGTGAAAAGAAAAAAACATAGAAGAAAAGACACATTTTTAGTGTTGATAAAATAATTTGAGTACACATAAGTCAAACACTAAGGGAAAAGATGCCATTGCTGATACGTGTTCTGGGTAAGCGGTGGTCAGCTGCTACAGCGTCTTACAGAGGGGGAGTGCTGACCTGTGAGCAGGGCCGGTTTGTTCCAAGACGATTGCCTTCTGCTGGGAGTCTGTGAGGGTGGGGGAAGGCCTCCGGTCGTGACGTCTGTGGGAGGGATGAGAGCAATTCATGAAACAAGATGAGAGAGAGAAAAAAGCTGCGGTCACGTGCACATTTTTGTGCATAACAACGTCATCTCTGATGTGAGATTTGGGAATCCTTCTACACCAAAAGAGATGAGTTCAAGCAGTCATCAGAATCAGAAATACTTTATTGATCCTGGGGGGAAATTGGGGTATTAGAGTTGCTCTTGTATAAACATAAAGAAATGTTATATATAGCAAATAACCCCAGTGCAAATAAATAAATGTAAAATGCTGCTATAAATGCCAGAATGGTATAAATAAGAAATGAATAAGAATATTTCTTGTCATAAAGAATAAATAATAAGAATACATAATACAGTATAATAATTCAGTTGCTTCTTGTGCTCATGCTGCCTGGATTCTCCAGTCTCTTCAGTAACACAAAGCCAGTGGGTTGCTGAGCGAGATTGCAGCGAGACGAGCAAAAAATAATGCACTGTGATCCTAAAATAGATTACTCCTGCAAAAAAACCCAGCAACAACAACAACCCCTCTTGCTATCCAGTATTCTCTGTGTACCTGCTGGTTTGTGCAAGTGTGTGAACATGTGCATATCCATGCGCCTGGCAGTGGGTGTACACGTGCCTCCGAGCCTGTGCACGCTGCAGATCCACTCACCTCAATGTGTTAAAGGGAAGCGATAATAAAACAACGGAGTTCCGGATATTAAAAAGAAAGTAGCACGCGCATTTGGAATGATTTGACACGATTCTCTCCGACACCAAGCCAGCTTACACGTGCCTTATTAATCAGCGGGTGAGCGTGCAGCTGTGTTGGGCGACACCATATGGGTGAAATAAAGCTTAACCCCCATATGGTGATACGTGCTAAACTCACTCTGTCAGTCTGGCAGTCTGGGAGGGAGGGGGTCAGACAGGCTGGGTTGGGTGTTGTCTACAGGTGCTGGATAGGAAACAGCTTCCCAGACATAATCTTACACTTAACCTCTGATTGAGAAGCAAAAGCAGCTTTCACGGCAGTATTGTCTAGAGGAGGACGAGACGCTGACCTGACTTCTGAGTCTCACTGGATGAAAGTAAACACATCCTGCAAACACTCACTGGCTTTGCTCTTCACATTAAAGCTGATGTGATCTTTCAGTAAGACAAGCAAACAACATATAGGGTTTGATACATCAATGTTACAATCTCAGGGGCACTGTGAGTGACAGCTGGAGCCATGTAGGTCACTGTGGCAGCTTGACTTCTAAAACATCACCTGTAAAGGTCTGCTGTAAGCCTATAATGAGCACTTAGCCGTCATAACTTGTGTCCAAGTGCCAATTGCACACGTTTCTGTATTTCTCACCTCTGTCAATGAGATCCAGAACAGCAGTGGTTCAATATTTATCATTGTCGGTATGTGTGCCTAAAATTCAGGTTTTGCAAAAGAAAACAATAGAAATAATATTTCAAACAGAGTGTGTAGTCCACTCGGCACCAGTGCCTGAATTGGACCAAAAAGGTGAGAAAGTTTGTGACCCGGCAGTCATGTTGAGATCAGTTGAGGAAATATCAAGCACCGCCCACCAGCTGGAGCAAACTTTCT
This sequence comes from Sebastes umbrosus, assembly GCF_015220745.1. Classification (NCBI taxonomy): domain Eukaryota; kingdom Metazoa; phylum Chordata; class Actinopteri; order Perciformes; family Sebastidae; genus Sebastes; species Sebastes umbrosus. Next base: position 29,999,805 of record NC_051272.1, on the reverse strand, counting down.
CATTTTACAGCTAAACAGTACACTACAAGATGTTTCTGAAAACATTTGAGGCAAGAAATAGGCATTACAGTAACAGAATATTGATTCATATCTGATCAGCACTGCCTAGTTTGATCGGAGTTCGCGAGTGATTGACAGCTGCCTCTGTTGAATGAACAGCCAATAGGAATGCTTTCTCTCTGAAATGACCTGTGATTGGCCAAAGTCTCCCGTCACGGGCTAGATTTTTAAAAGCCTGAAAATAGAGCCAAGAGGAGGTGCAGAAGTCTAGTTTTCTCTCAGAACACTTGAGTTACAATATGCTAAAAGGTTATTGTGGATTTTTGCCCAATGATGCTAAAACATTCTGCCTACTGCTGCTTTAAGCTTGCAATGTGTTTACACAGAGATGCAGTTACGCAGGTGTTTAGGGGTGCACACCTAGACTCACCAGGAGGTGGTGGTACGCAATAAGAAGTCAGGGTACTCATGTGGAAAAAAATCAGAAGTGCCGGTTCTCAGTACTGGTGAGTACCGGTCTGTTTCAGGCACTGCTCGGCACAAAAAGGTAATTAGCTCACAACGTGCCAGGGCATTTATATAAAGATGAATGGAAGTGTAGACGAGGAAAGAGCCAGAGCAATGCCGACTCTGTTTCCGTGTGACTTTGCCGGAGGTAGGATCATCTCAGCAGAGGGGCGTGAGAGCAGCTTTGGATCCTCAGGGGTCAGTTGGTCAGAGGGTCAGCAATGCAATAAAACCAGGGGTAACATCAACAAACTGTGAAACTGTGCCCACTCACACTATCAGCTGTCAGACACGCACACAGTCATTTTCAATGCATCACACTGCCCTGTCTTTCTCACTGCACACACAACAGGCTGTTTCCTGCATGGCATCAAATGGGACCACGGGATGATCACTGATCAATCCGTGTGATCAAAATGAGTGTTAGTCGTTAGGATGATTAGTTTGTCAAAGCAAACACTCCATTATATCCAACTTTTGTTAGCTAAAAATGGTACAAAATTCCCAAAACGGCAAGGTTTAAATTTACAGCAATTTCCATGTAAGGTGTGTAAAATACACCAGAACGCATATAGACTTACAGAATCTGTCAGCACAACAAACACTTAAATAAGTAGGCGAAACAACGACTGAAATAGAAATGGATCAGATTTTTCATCATAGCTTGGCAAGCGGTCAGGAGGAAGGGGGCGTTAATACAAAATAAGCATTCAAGTGGGATAACTTAGAGGAGAAATGGAAATAATTTCAAAAGTGAGGATGACTTCACATTCTTGGCATTGATCAATAAAGATGGATAGAGAATGCACAGTAAAATGGTAGAGTGGTATTTTAGTTTATCAATGTAAAAGGATACCTGTGGAGGGTTTCTCCCAAAATGGAATTAACCTGGAAGGAAGCCCTGTATCTGGGCAAAACTCATTCTGATTTCATGGAAAAGCAAATATAGGAAGTTTACTATAGAGGAAGGGAGATAAAGCATGGTGATAACAATATAAAAAACTCTCTCATTGATCAGATAAGCAGACCAGGCTGCAATTATTAGGAAATCATAGTGACACTTTGATTGATCATCTCTCAAATCATATAAACCTGAGTGCCACAGTCACACTACAATTAACCACAGGAAATAACAAATTGCAAACAAATCAAAGTGCCTTACCTTGTTATTTATTTCTGGCAACATTGCTGTGCTTTAGTCTTTTACAGCTGCTTGACAATCCAAACACAGAGGAGAGATTTATAAAATCCAAGAAAGGCTCATTGTATCCAACTCTGTCAGTTCAGCCTCAAAACCAAAGACGCACTTTGCACAACTTCGTGAGGAGCACTGATGATGAGTAGGACAATCCCGATGACTGATCACATCCACCGACCCAAACCTGCAGCACTCCTGTTTTTACGCGCTAAATGCTCTGTCGTCAGAGAGGAGATTAGCGAGCAAGGAACAAGCTGTTGAGGTTTCTGTGCGCCTTGACGCGAACTGAAGGAGCCACCTGTTCAGGTTTCTGCCGCTGACAGATGGGGATTTCCCGATATAGATGTGTTTTTCTCTCCAGTTTGCTGTCGTCCACCTACACCACGACGTGTGACTGATGCGCTCTGCAACACCGACGCGCGCACGCCGTGGCCACACACACTCAATTTACAGTCACGGTTATGTAGACTGCTCCTCTCTCTCATACTGAGCTCCACAGAGCCTCGGCACTGGCATAATGTTGCCATGCAGACTCACTGTCATTATGGAGCTAAATCTTTCTTCCATCGTGGGAAAACAAATCTGAAAATTTCACTTATTCATAATTATTTTAATTCTCAAACCAGATGCAATATATGAAAGGAAAACAGGTTATAAAATGGATCACTCAAGAAAATATGTCTTTTAAGTTGGGGCTGAATTTTGGCAACAAATGATAGCCTATTATATCAGCAGATGGGCTGCCTTTCTCCTATAGAATTCCTCACTGGCTCAGATATGTTTAGTAAGCTATACTGACCAGGCATCAATGTCAAAGAAAATAGATTGCTTTTAGACCCCTTTTCCTAAGATTTTGTGCTAAATGGCTGCAGACAATAAAGAAATTGAATAATTCCTAACTTTGCTGAAACCCTCCAGAACTTCTAAGTATTAAATTTAGGGCTGTCAATCGATTAATATATTTAATTGCATGATTGTCCACAGTTAATCACGATTAATCACACATTTTTTATCTGTTCAAAATGTACTTTAAAGGGAGATATGCCAAATATTGTCACAATGTTGCCATGCAGACTCACTGTCATTATGGATCTTAAAAACTGAACTAAAAATCTGAAAATTGCACTCGTTTCCAGCGAGGCGTTTATTATTTCAAGTATTTTAACTCTCAAACCAGATACAATATATGAAAGGAAAACAGGTTATAAAATGGATCACTCAAGAAAATATGTCTTTTAAGTTGGGGCTGAATTGGAAACAAATGATAGCCTATTATATCACCAGATGGGCTCCCTTCCTCCTATTGAATTCCTCACTAGCTCAGATAATGTTTGGTAAGCCATACTGACCAGGGCTCCCAAACCATTAACGTCCAAAGAAAATAGATTGCTTTTAGACCCCTTTTCCTAAGATTTTGTGCTAAATGGCTGCAGACAATAATGAAATTGAATAATTCCTAATTTTGCTGAAACCCTCCAGAAACTTCTAAGTATTAAATGTAGGGCTGTCGATCGATTAAAATATTTAATTGTGAATAATTGCATATTAATTTGCATTACATTGCAAAATGTACTTTAAAGGGATATTTGCCAAGTATTTAATACTCTTATCAACATGGGAGTGGGCAAATATGCTAATTTATGCAAATGTGTGTATATATTTATTATTGGAAATCAATTAACAAAACAAAACAATTACAAATATTGTCAGAAACCCTCACAGGTACTGCATTTAGCATAAAAAATATGCTCAAATCATAACATGGCAAACTGCAGCCCAACAGGCAACAGCTGTCAGTGTGCTGACTTGACTATGACTTGCCCAAAACTGCATGTCTGTAAAGGGGAGACTCGAGGGTACCCATAGAACCCATTTTCATTCACATATCTTGAGGTCAGAGGTCAAGGGACCCCTTTAAAAATCCCCATGCTAGTTTTTCCTCGCCAAAATTTTGTACAAGTTCGGAGCGTTATTTAGCCTCCTTCACGACAAGCTAGTATGTCATGGCTTTATTATCATGGTTTTGTTATTTTTTTTTATTATTTAACCATGAGGATGGTCTCTTGAGATTGAAATCTCTTTTCATGATTGCTAAATGAGCTAACACAGTCAACATCCGCGAAAGGATTAGTGGTGAAAAAAGGGCATGTGATAGACTATCATCTCTGCTAAGACATCTCTGAAATGTTAAATTGTCAGAAACAAAAAAAGAAAACTGTCCTCTTCTTCTTTTAAACTGACCAATATATATTATTTGAGTCATGCAACAGAGTTGACAGACAGACTTCATCCTAAGCATGCTTCATTTTCTCAGAAAGCAGGAAATATCCTATAACTTGGAACAAGAGAAGAAACATTACAGCATTAACACTGTTTGGCCATCACGATGCAAATGTCAAGACAATTGTTTTCCGATGACTAATCCCCACTGCAGGGAAACAACTCAGTTGCTCCATTCAATGAGGAGCCCAGAGCAAGCAGATGAATATCATTAGATGTTATGCAACAGCAGTGGCCACTTCAGTAATCAGCCTCAAGACAGGATGAGCAGCAATTGAGGAAGCTGCACCTGCCCTCCTTATTCCACTCTCCTAATCTATTCTCTTATTCCCTAATCTGCTGTTGCCTTTAACCATACAATAAAAAACACTAAGTAATCACAAAGTTCAATCACTGGAGCTAGATCAGCCATACAGTATGTAAGGTGCCTGCTGGTGGAGTGGCCCTTCAGGAGAATGGGTGCACTCTCAGAAGTGGAAGCCTCCTTTAAATCTGGCCTGATTAATAACGACAAGGGCTGCAGCAGCAGCAGGCATTCATCTTATACAACCTAGATTGCAACCGGAGCACAACAGACCAGACTGTAGGCTATATGCCTATATGCTGCTGTAATTCAATTTTAAGACACATAATCACACATTACTTTGCATCTCATTTTAGCTCCACACTGCAGCATAATAGGACAAATCTGAAACAGAATTAGAAGAATTATACTGAATATGATAAATCGAATTATTGTAGATAAGCTCAAAGATTTTCATTTATATCAGACACCACTGTCTGGATATAGTGACAAAAAATAACTTTTTCTCATATTTGCTCAAAGTTACCGACTTCAGCTTTAAATAGATGTCGAATGAAATAACACAATGGTGGTTGAGCCTGTGGCCCACCACCCGATTAAACTGTTGTCAGGCTATTAAATTGGTGTTATCAGTCGCTATAAGCCCCATAGATGTGGGTCAATAGGGGCCTGCTACACCCACTAGTAGTTTTTATCATCTATTTACATGGTAGATCACCGAAAGAAGGTATAAAAGAAGACGACAGCGATCTCTTGCGACTGTAGTAATTATGACAGGAGCAGAAGCGGAAGTCCGGCGCTGTAGTATAGAAAGTGTGAAACTCCACAAAGGGTGGAGGTCAAGTGTTTGTTTTTTTGTTGCCTAAACCTAAAGAAGCCTTTTTGTTTGTGTTCAAAGGTGACATTTCGTTCAGTTTTACAACATGTTAGAACGTGTTGCTTTTAAGTTTCACTTTAACTTTTACAACGTAGTAGGCGTTGTAGGCCCCTAACGACCCACATCTATGGTGCTTATAGCGACTGATAACGCCTAGTGAGATTTTCTTTGGCAAATTACTTACTTTATCCTGATTTGTTAGCCGATTATTTGGTATGTTGTTGCTTTTTAAATGACAAAAATTAAACTAATTACTTGTTTATTGTTGAATAACACATACAATCTATGTGTATTAATTTCTCCTCCATTGTTGTTGTTCTGCACTTGTAGCCTACATGTAGGATGTGACAGTTGGTCTTTGTGGTATTTGTCCCGCCCCTCCTCTATTGTGATTGGATGACTAGGTAAACAGTGACAAGCGCAGCATTTTACCCAAAGTTGAACATTTTTCAACTCTGCGACCAGAAAAAACACCAAATGTGCAGCGCTCAGTGCAGAATAGATGCTTAGCGCTTTGTCATGCTGCTGCTGTTTGTAGCATAGCATAAATACGTGGCGCTCCTTTTGCAAAGTATTAAAAAAAGAAAAAAACGTGAACATAGTGGTTGTGGCAGTTGCTTGCCATCCCCTGCAGTTGGCTTGTTAACTAACGGTACTGCAATATTGTGGTTATTGTGACAGCCTTAGTGCTATGCTCCTGCAGCAACGCTGACGGTCGGGACGGAGTTATCAGCTGTAAGCGCTGAATGAGAGCAGTGCAGAGCAGCGGGCGTGAGCTAGCCAGTGAGCTAGCCAGAGGGGCGCGCTGACAAACACGGACATGCACTAAAAGCACGCATGGCCGGCCCGGCTATGTCAACAAAGCATGGAGAAACTTGGATTACAACACACACAGAGGGAGAGTGACTTCATTCTCTGCTCAGGTAGACATTACTCCTCTATATCTTTACATAGCAAATAGTTGTTTGATGCTACATTAATGCTCTGGATATCCCATATAGCACCTTTTAATATGGAAGCATGCAGAGAAAATGAAAAGCGCAAGTCATGCTCGAGCTCTGAACTGTTATTCAGAATCTTCAGTATGTAGCAGAGATCAAATAGAACATCATCAAACTGCTGTCAAGTCAGTCACTGTAAACCTTGCCACAGTTCACCTGGGAGAGTCATTATGCTGTGTGCATTTTTTGTCACCCAGGTGACAACGCATTGGTGAGCAAAACAATGCAGATACAGTATATCTCACCATGGCAACCAAAAATAAATGAAACAAAGCGTCACAGTTTATGTTTGCCTGACATAACCCAAGACTGTGCTTCGATTCTGAAAATAGAATCTAAAGTGCTCTGAACAGGAAAGAAAAAACAAAAAAGGGAGAAAGAATGAGTGTGGGCATATAGATAAGGTTTGGGCGGATGTAAAAATGGAAACAAATAGTTGTCTTGCCTGTGTTGCCTCCAAACATACCTCAGGTTGGACCCTCCTGTTCCTGCCCCAGCAGCAACCCTGGAGGAGGCTAAAACCACAGCAGGCAGGCGAGGTCCCGTCTCCCCACATAGCACATCACCCCATGCTGCCACAACCACACTCTGGAGCCCACCTCAGCCTCTAGACACCATTTCCAGCTACAGGGAGGAAGTCACTCAGCAGGTCTGAGATCAGATAGATGCCCTCAGAAGCAAAATGAAGCATGGTGTTGATGATGATGATGATGCCAGGCCTGCATTTCCTCCTGCTTTTAGTCTACAAGCTGTACGTCATGGCGTTGCTCCACTTGACAAAATCAAATTCCTCTCGAGCTTTGATTCTTCGAAGTTCAGTTACGCTGAGTTTCCATTGTCTTCTTTAGATGTGTACAAATCCTGAATATAGGAATGACGTAGAACTTCCTGTTGTTCTTCATAACTCTTCCCCTATGGACTCTGCGTTATATATTCATCTGAGGTTACATTCTGGTTGTTTGAGACCTCGGCTCCCCTTTGTTTTCTTCCTCGTCCTCCACACTATGTTTCTTTGCTCCGGGACACAGACAGAGTAGAGAGGCAGGCTGCAGACAGACAGTGAGAGGATGCTGTTGCTTTGTGCTGTTGCTATTATCGGTGAGGGAGTGCTCTCTTTCTTCGCCGCTGCCAGTGACGTATGGATGGGACTCAACAAGGGACCCATCATGAGCCGGAGACACAGCAGCAGGGGCCTGGCACTTAGCTTCCTGTAAAGGAGGCCCCTGGGAGTGCAGGTCCGGAGGAAGGATGAGGAAGGGGGGGCAGTGAGATGTGAGAGAAAGGTACAGTAGATATAGAAACCCATCATCCTCCCAGGTGGGCTCTTCATGGGGCTGAGGAAGTCAGGCAGGGAGGGAGGTGCAGCTGTAATGGGCCTCCCATGTGGTTCAACAGACGTCCGCAACTTTCCTCCTGCCACTGTATCTTGGAGACACCACCGGAGGGGCTGTCAACCTCACCCCCCTCCGTCTTTTCTACCGTTCTCCACCTGCTTTGCTGCTACCACAAACCCCCCTGCGGGATGCTAAAGTCATGCTGACAAATAGCACGTAGGTGAAAGCTTATCCCACCACACCCTGGCTGCCCCTGGCCTCCTGCCTGCATGCTGCACACAGCAGCAGGGAAGTGCAGAGTCCACAGCAGGACAGGACACCGTGGCTGAGTGTGAGCCTTATACTGCAGTATAGTCATGGGGGAACAAGGTGTTGTAATTACCTCTCTGCATCTCTTTATTTGATGATTAAATGATTTCCCGGAGGAGACTAAAAATTGATCACCTCAAGTTACAGTGCAGCATTTCATTTGAAATGTTTTGACATGTCCTCTTAGTGACTACAAGTATCTTACATAATTCTGCCCCTCAACCAAAAATAAAAGCTGTTCATCACCTCGTTTCGGTGACAGGAAAAACGTTGCTATTTCTGTAGCATGAAGCACCAGGCTACTGTATTCCATTACTGCCCTGTCAGCCATTCTTGGTGCTTATATGACACAGAGTGGTAGCTGGCTGCTGTATCTCTTTTCTTCTTACACATCTTTGGGTTCATTTAATCCATGGCTCTAATCCCAATGAAAACAGAGTCATTTGACCGGCTGTTGGCCTTTCAGAGCTACACCTTTCCCACGTGTTTGAGCCATCCAGCCAGATCTGGATAGAGTGAACAGCAGGTGGTTGGACAGGCTACACCTGGCCAGATGAGACTCAGTCAAAGCAAAGCCAAATGGACCATAACCCGGTGCCTTACATTCTGTTGGGCCTTGGCTAATCGCTGCCAGCTGCCAGACGTTCGAGGCAGACTGAAGCGCGGTGAGCCGCCAGCCAAAACAGACAGTATCAGAGTCTTCTTCCATTTGGCAGAGGGCAGTGTGGGTAGTTTGACCTGGCTGGCAGGTGGACTGCAGCACCTGCAGTTTTAGACGCTTCTCAGTGACAGCATGTCACCATGTGAGATATGGGTCGAGTTCACAAGTTGACACAAGCGCATACACTTTGACACACTTGCAGACAATTATAGGCTCAACTGTGGCTTATGACATGTTAATGGTGCTTGGCAATAGCGATGGGTCAGGGGTGCAGATTACCAAAGTGTTTTCAGGTGATGTTCCATCTGTCACGATCCAGGTATCTATAAATGGAGATTCAGTGGACTTAAAGGAACACTTCCTTTTAATCATATATGACATAAAGTCATGGTTAAGGTCAATTCCCTGTCTGTTGAACCAATTGTGGAAATGGATATAAATCCAAAACGGAAACCTTTGCTATAAATAGGTTATTATGTGATGTCTAGGGAGCCTACCTGTCAACAGTGGGATTTAAAAATAAGGGAAATTTACATTTTAGGCCATTGAAAAGGTTATAATTAACTTTCATGAACTGAAAACACACTGTGAAAGGGTTAAAGTTGTAAGACAAAAACACGGACAACTCCCAGACCGCAAAAACGCTGTGGTAGTGACTTGTCAATCACAAGGTAGCCACGCCCTAAAGCATACCCTGCTTTATGGTCTATTTGACTCTAAATGGGACCATAACTTACTAAATGAACATCATGCTGTATTGAAGAAGACTTGAAACTAGCGATTGAGACCATAAACTCATGTTTACAATGTTTACTGAGGTAATAAATCAAGTGAGAAGTATAGGGTCATTTTCTCATAGACTTCTATACAATCAGACTTCTATTTGCCACCAGAGGAGTCGCCCCCTGCTGGCTATTAGAAAGAATGCAAGTTTAAGGCACTTCAGTGTTGGTTTCACTTCTCAAACTCGGAGGTAGCCCACTGCATTTGATTGAATGACTTCTTGTCACTAGATGTTAAGGCTACCTACTGCCACCTGCTTTGCTGGAGGGGAATAGCAAACACATCAAATAGGCCTAGTGGTTATGCCTATCGTCAACCTTTTTTTTTTTTAGAAAGATAAAAAATACAGGAGATTTACAGGAAAATATTTAAATGGGCAGACAGCGGAAGAGAAGGGTTAAATACGGGAGAATCCCGGGACAGGTATGAGGGAGTTTCAATCCGACAGGGGTTCATATTTGCAAAGGGACGACTGTCTCAACTACAACTACTCTAACAGTGGTAGCTGATGAACAACCAGCGCACAGTCAGTGTATTTAAAGAACATCCAATAAGCTGCCATTATTGCAAAGTAATTACAATCAAGTCAAATTCGGAATGTTTGCCTGATTGTCCTCATTCTCTGTCAAAAGGACTGAGTGATTTGTTTGCGTGTTTCTTTGTTCAAGTAAATCCGTGCATGTGTGTGTGATTGTAGTGGACACAGCTGAAAATTAAGCAGGACTTAGGCCAAGCCAAATCCCATTAGCCATTTGGAGAGGCTCACTCCACCGTGGTGAAGAGGGTGAGACAAAAAAACAAACTCCTTAATTCATCTTGTGTCCAACAACAGTAGCACAAGACAGTGTTTGACTGTAGCTAAGATCTGTCAAGGTCTAAATGGGCAAATGCATCAGGCACAGTCCTTCATTATATGTTTGCTGCATAGCTTCAGTCAGGGACATTCTGTACTGATGCAACATGTTTATATATAAATATATACAGCTATATATATACGTACATGCAGCTGCTGGAGCAGAGGGCAACAGCAAGTTGTTGTGTTTTTATGACACATGCTGTAACTGCATGGTCAGTTTGGTGGCTCACTACGCCTCTTGATGAGTAACTGTGACAAAAAATAGAACAAATCATTGAAAATGTAGATAGAAAACAATCAAAATGCCATCATAAAATCATATAATTAACACTTCTATAGTTATTTTCAACCATTGCTACTAGCAACCAAGTAGAGCTGGACTATACAGGATGATATACATTTATATCAAATACAGGGCTTTCAACCAGGAAACCGGTGTTTTGTTTTGTAAGTAATGTTAGTGACGTTTGTCCCATGTTTTTTAGTGATATTTGTGACGTGTTTTACGTACTTATATTACATTGTTTCCGTACGTATTTTACTTAGTTTACGTACTTATTTTAAGCCCAACCATGATGTTTTTCTTAAACCTAACTAAGTGGTTAACTTAACCTAAACCAAGTTAGCAGTTCTGTTGACTAAATTTAACTGCGGACCTTACCGTAGTTTGTACGTATCCTCATGACACGCAGAATGTCTGTGTAATGTCGTGCTATTTATACGCCTTTCCATGAGACTGGGTTATGTGTATATAATAAGGGTTGTGACGATTCACTCAGCTCACGATACGATACGATACGATACGATACGATACGATACGATACGATACACGTTATTGGGTTCACAATCTCGATACGATACAATATTATAACAATAATTTTAACAAAACTTGAATGATGAAAATATATGACTGAAAAAATAGCCTTTTATTCAAAAGGCACAAAATGCAAAACAATGCTGTTGTTTGCCCAACAAATCAACTTTTTTATGGTATCAGTCCTTCCTCCTGTCCTTTGTCCTCCATCAGTCAATATCAGTCCTTCTTCCTGTCCTCTGCTGATGTCACTCTCTGCTGCAGGTAACGTTAGGGCTGGTGGGGGGGGGGACTTTGTCTCAGCCAGCTGATCAGTTTACCAGTAAGATACACGACAAACTAACCTAAACAGTTAGACTACACAGCCTACTGCCAGCTTTAGTTTCAGTCTTGTGTAGCCGAGGGTTACGTTGCTCCTATACTTTATGAAGACACATTCACTCAAACACGGCTTACTAGAGGGAACTAAAGTCATTCACAACTCAACTAAATAACTTACACGTGTTTACAATTAGCTGTTAGTCGCCGAGCTAACGCGCTCTGCTTGTGTAAATGTAGCGGCGGAGGATGAGAGACAGCGGACTTGCAAAGTTTTATTGCACTTACTAACAGCAACGAGCGCAGCGTCAACTCGGCGTGCGTTGTGATTGGTTCAATTTCGGCGAGGGCAGACCAGATTTTACTGCGCATGTGTTGTACCCCAAAGATATGATGCGTACTCAGCCTCCTTCCATAGGCCTTGCAGAGCAGCAGGAAGAGGTTGCAGCTGCCCGGAGCCCGTATGTAGGTAGTATCTATTATGCCCTGATATCGCAAATTCAGTTTTTCGTCTCGACGATGCATATCGTCACATTTTTATATCGCGATATTTCTTTGCACGATATTTCGTCACACCCCTAGTATATATCTATATATCTATTAGGTATAATAGCCACGACCTAGTTTGTCGACAAGGAGGCTAAATAACGCTCCAAATTCACACAAAATTTTGTTGAGGAAAAACTGGCATGGACATTTTCAAAGGGGTCCCTTGACCTCTGACCTCAAGATATGTGAATGAAAATAGGTTCTATACCCACAAGTCTCCCCTTTACAGACATGCCCACTTTATGATAATCACTAGCAGGGACATTTTAATCGATTGACAGCCCTAATATATACATAAAATCGTTAATTTGGACAACAGAAATTTGCGGAGCAATTACATTTTTATTCATTATCACAATATGATTCTACTGAAAGTCAATAATTAACACTGAATTATTTCTCAGCCTTAATTTCATTTGAATATTTTTTTTCTTTGTGCTTCTTACTGAGATCCTTTGCCTATAGTGACATTGTTTCTGTCACATACTGTACACTGAGAGAGACACATTTTCCCCATCATTTACAATTTATGTGGGTGTGTTTGTGTGGGGTGGTTGATGGAGGTGGAGGTTGACCCACTACTTCATATTTGTGTCAACGGCCCGACGAGACACCTTACATACAGAGTACACGTAATCCTCTCGTGCTTCATAATACATGACACATCACTTCATGTACTGTAATAATGACAAACAGACATATAAGAGCTTCCTGTCTGTCTTCTTTGTCAGACACAGACCCCAGACTGTCAGAAAAATTGCCCGAATTGGGCCACAGCTCACGTTCCCCAGCCTTGTTTAGCAGACGATTGGACCGTGGTGGTATTATAAACAATAGCCTTTTTCCCATGTCCCCAACTGTGAGTCTGAAATATGAATCCCTCACTTTTGAGGCTACTCTAAAATACAGACAAACCTAATCCCTGTGCTCCAATGGCTAAACAACTTGATAGAATCCTCTTAATACCACTTAATGACTGAGGGTCACACTTTCTTGTCATCTAGTGCAGTATCACCAAAAACAAACCTCTTTCACACATCCATACTGTATCTATGGTTCTGTCCTCAAATCAGTCAGTACTAAAACTCTATTCCTACTGTTTGCTATCTCACCAGCTCTCCAACCAAATAGCAAACCCTCAAAGATATATGACCTGGAACAACGTCACTGACACAGCATTTTTTCCTTTGTTTCTGTCCCCGGCATTAAAGTTTGAAATGAGAAAATGCAGGTGAGGTGATGGCAAGACGGTTTTGTCCGGTAGAATCATAAGAATTATTTTACTTCCTAAAACTCTTTTGTATAAGGATTCAGTACAGAAACACAGGAATCTAAACATTTTGGTACAAGAGGACATGAAATTCTTACTTTCATTAGTTTCTTCAATGTCTGATGATGAATGTCAAAAAAACACAAGCATGGAAATATTAAAAATGTTGCAATAGTAATACCGTGAGAAGTTCACTGATGTCCTGACCAGTTTCAGTGATGTAGCCATCGTTGGCATCACAGCTTTGCATACTTTTAGTTGTTCTGTTCTCGAAAGAAAATATAAAGATAATACTCAATGCTCAAACATGACGATTTTTCAACTGCTCCCAATACAACCTCTACTTAAAACGCCACCGTCTATACTTTTCAGACCAACAAAATCTACTGTCTTTCTCTCCAAATTGCTCAGCTATGTGAACCTTACCTCATTAATCATTCTGTCATCTAAGATCTGCTGCTTCCCATCCCTGGAATGAGACCCGACCCAGGGCCCCATGTCTGGCTCTGCTTGCGCTGCAGGACTGTTATGCTGTTATTTCAATAAAGGCGATCAGATGAAATAATTGCCCCACAGCTGAGCGGGTGTGTGGCGTAAAACTCACACAGGTGCGTGTGTGTTATGTATGAGATTTCTCAAGTGAGTTTACCTCCATAATCAAAATGTGTGTGTGCTAAATATGCTTACAACACTGAAGGCTTTGGCCCCTATCATGTGCAGCGCGGGTGTTGACCTGAATGCCCCAGACTCTGCCCTGCCAGGTCTGAGAACCTGAGGACGGAGGAGGAGCGCTCGTGCAGCCAGGCCCGTGTGAGTGATGACGGCCTGACGGATGAGTTCTTACCAAGAATTCGCACCCTTCTCTTTTTACTTTCTTCTTAAATCTTCCTGCCGTTGCTAAAACCAGCTAAGTAATGCAGAGTCACTGCCTGTATCCCTCCACCCTGCCCCCTGAGCCCGTCTCCTTGCTCCTACAGGGGTTGTGGGCAGAGGTAAGCTTTGGTAAGATGAGCGTTGTCCGCCCTTCTTTTGACCCCCATAAGTACCGACTCTCCTGTCACCTTCTACAACAACCCCGCAAGGCGATCCGCTTTTGTCACCACCCGGACACAAAAGACCCCATGTCCGAGCTAGACTGACACGGACAATACGTTGCCTTCAAACTGTAACAATTAGCGCAAATTGCGGGGAATTAATCTGATGACATGTGTGACACATGTGGACAATGAGGACTGAAACGCTTGTTGTCTTTGGGTGCCAAATGCAAGAGAGGCTATACTGTTCCACACAGTGTCATGAAAACACAGCGGACAGATACGAGCGTGTAAAGGAGATCCTGTCTTAGATTCTAACGGCTTTATTATCCGAGGCTCAGGTGTTATCCTCCCAACTGGCATTCAGGCCTTTTGTCATTCAACAGATGCTGCAGGTATATACTGACACACTCTGGCTTGTGAGACCAACACAGGCATGAAGGTTAATCCTGATTATTTTTCAATCACTTTATATAACACACTTTAAACACCACAAGCTCTGGTGGATGTAAAATTAAATGTCTCAACGTTTATAATATAATAGATTATTAACTGTGGGAGCTAAAATAGATATAAAATATGATTACATAAAGTCAATTGTGCAATCACAGTAAATATTTAATCAAACTACTTTTGGATTTGATTAATCTACAGCTGGCAAATTGATCTTTTCTTCTCCTATTCTTTTTTCTAAACCATATGAATCTCATACAACAACTGGGCTCTTGTCGCAACACAGTCTCACGGCAGTTCATAAAATAGTCAAGAAATGTAATCTATTTGATTCGCGTATATATAGACATGAATTTCCCTTTTTTTCCTGACGCCATGCGTTTTCCTACTAATGTCCAGCAACACGTGACGTACGTGTAAATTTCTGCCCCAGTCAACAAAATTACTTAGTTGAGTTTAGGAAAAGATTGTGGTTTGGGTTAAAATGACACCAGAAGTGGCGTAACTTAAGTACGGAAGTTACGTGACAAAAACTACTTAGTTAGGTTTAGGAAAATATCGTGGATTGGGTTAAAATTACTCTGGGAGTGACGTAACTTAAGTACGGAAGGTACTTCACAAATAAATCAACATTGACTTCTGTTTTCACACAGGACACTAACACCGGCCTCCTGGGCAAAAGTCTGGTGTTTTTTGATCCACCCATCCACCCCAACATCCTCCCTACATGGCGTTTGCCGCTCTTTATACTTCCCGGTTCACTATGTGGATTACATAATAATTGATTTCGTGCTCCCCATAATAAAGAAATGGGAAATTTGTGTCTGTGTACACAAATCAATATTAATTAAATAATTACATTTCTTGACTATTTCACAAACTGCTGTGCGACTGGGCTGCATTTTATTTATGCTATTATTATTGTTGCTAGTATTACTGGTAATTTTAGTTGCAGCATTTGCTGGTTTAGACACAGTGGTGGTAATGTTTTAATGCCAATTAACTCCAAAATAAAATATTATTATAATTTAATCATGTATGAAGGAATCAGTGAGCCTAACAAGGTAGGTAACAACAACCAATCCTCTTATATAACAACATTTTAGATAAGACCTCACACATGATTACACAATGATGCTCGTGAGCCTATGGAGATGGAAGGAGAGGGTGCAACGGGGGATGACGTTGGCATACCCTGTTTAGCAGCTCTGCATTGCATGACTCACCGTTAAAGGAAAACAGACGCTTCATGCAACCGAACCAGGCACTCATTAACAAAACTCCCTGGGTGGCTGTTTACCCGGCATTCTTTGGAAATCAAATTAATCTTTATCAGACTCAGGGAGTGTCTCAGTCCAGCTGTCCATGCCGGAGCACCTCCTTACCACGGAAACCTGCAGCTGTGACACGGCAGCACAAGTTTAGTCTCAGCCTTGGCAGTATTAAGGCTAAACGCAGCCCAGGCTTTCACAGTACTGTGTGGACCAGTGGGAGGGATAACAGTCACCCACAACAGAGAGGATGCTGCTATGCCTGGGTATGTTAACGTGCTACATGGAGACTCACATGTTGAGAAGCGTGGGCCATGTGACGGCCCTGACAGCAAGCCAGAGGGGATTCTGTTGGCACACATGAATACTTGCAAACATGGGCTCAACTTAAACTGCACACGTGACCACACAATCTCATGCACACATATGCACAAGTAGAAATAAGTAGAGAGGTGATTAGAAAGGATTGCATTATATTGGCTAGAACAGAATTCATACACAGCGTGTGGCAGTTTGAACCCTGTGCTCGGTGACACTGATATCAGCAGAGGTGAGCTCCCTCTCTCCTAAATGACTGCGTTTAATTCAAGGGGTCCGGTGTCAACAAAGGACCAAAGCTGTGATGAGAAACCCTATCAGGGGCAGGGTTCATCAGAATAATGGGGAGGCACACTCCCTATTCCACAGTCTGTGGGGGTAAAGGCTGGGCCATGTGCATCATGGGTCTGCCCTGACTAACAGTACTCTAAAGCAGGTCATGAAGTGCACATAATATAATCAAGGTCATGATCTCACAGTAACATTGATTGTTTTTATACAGATGAGTCGAGCAACAGAAATTGAATCTGCAATTATTTTTATAAAAAATAAAAATAAACTGAATATCTTTGGGGTTGAAAACATCACCTTGACTTCTGGAAAACTGTGACAGACTTTTTTCCACTATTTGCTGACGTTCTACAGACCAAACTATTAATAGACTAATTGAGAAAATAATCAGTGGCTCAAAAACGTTCAAGAATCCTGAAGATAGAATATACTGAACAGAAAATGTAATCTGACAACGTGTCCTCATGCAAAGGTTCATATGATTTATTACGAAAACTTATTCCTCATCTTTTGTGCCTTTTCCTACGAATGTCCAGCAACACGTGACGGACGTGTTCATTTCCACTCCAGCACTTTCAAAGTAAAACTACTTGGTTAGGTTTAGGAAAAGATCGTGGTTTGGGTTAAAATAACACCGGAAGTGGAGCAACTTAAGTATGGAAGTTACGTGACAAAAACGACTTAGTTAGGTTTGGGATAAGATTGCGATTTTGGTTAAAATAACTCTGGAAGCGGTGTAACTTAAGTATGGAAGGTACGTGACAAATCAACGCTGATTTCTGGTTTCACACGGGGTACGAACAGCGGTCTCCTGGGTGAGTCTGTTGTTTTTTGATCCATATCCACCCTGACCTCCTCTCTATGTGGGGTTTGTCAATCTTTATAGTTCCTGGTCCATGATTACATGGAATACATACAAATTGATTTCATGGGATATATACAAATTACAGTGCATTACTTTTTTCGTAGGTATAGATATGAACGGTTAATAGCCTGAATCTGGCATAAAGGCTCCAATACGTCTGTGCTGCAGTATTCATATTTTGGCATAAATCCTCAAGATTAGTCTTCAGCGAGCGGACAAATACCCAAAAATAAGTCCTGTACGTCCACACAGTATAATGTACCGCTTTATTGGAAGGATCTGACAGCCCATTCTTATGTAAACAGAAGGCTTAAATGACGAAGGTGGACGTCAGTAGTGAGTCATATCGTGTAAAAGCTACAACCATGGAAACACGTTGCCTGCTACAGTCTCAGGGCAATTCACATCTTGAAGTGCATCTGCTGAGAGCAGTTGCTTTTAGTTGTAATAACGCAAATGCTGTCTATTGATAAGCACAACTTCGAAAAAGAGAAAATCTTTTGAACTGACACTCTGAGCGTGGAGTCCACTCACAGTATAAACCCGTAACAGCTTCAAATGATGCCTCAGATGCAGCTCTTTCCAATTTCTCACTGATGTTCAAAGATTTTCAGCATTCTTATCTCGAGTGTCTTTTGGTTTAACAATCTGTCGGCAGTGCCATTAATGAGAATATCTATGTGAGGGAAGTGCTGAGATCAAAGCAAATACAAGGACTATGATGGGATTAAGCATTAAAGAGTTTGGCCAACACATTCATTCCTATTATCTGAATCTGATGTCCTTCATGCCCCATATTCATATGTTATCTACACTGTTTCCTCCCTATTCATCTATTTCCTCATCAAACTGTTTCTGTTATAATAAACCCTGAGCCCAGGTAGCTTCAGAGTGAGACGACCAGCAGGGTCCTGTACAATGTTCCACATCAAAGGGATTTAGTTATTTGCTGCTCCACTGGCTTGTCCGCCCTCATGGCAAAGAGGTCCAAACTGTATTCAAAGTTTAATCAACAGTAAGTAGAAACGTGTCCTATAGGAGCTCAGTGAAGGAGGTCCGAGGGGCTTTGAAACAATTTAATCCCTCCATGCAGGAAGGGAGGGTGTGAATCAGTTTGTTGCTGCGTGGACGTGTCCTTGTAAAGTTGTGGAACTTTCCTGGTAGAGGAGAGTACGTACGTGGTGTCAGCGCAGTAGACCTCCGGTACAGTATGTGGCCTTATAATGGCTCAGGGTTGACTAGTTTTACTCTCCAAATATTTGCAAATAAAAACAGCGGGCGCCTCTCTCAGATTCAGGTTCAGTGGTGCCGGCCAAGAACATCACAAGGCAGAGAACGTTCCCTAATAAATCACTTCTGCTGACGGCACACAATCACTTAAATAACATTTATTTAATGGCCTGCAGATTAACACTGGGTGTAGGGTTGCTTGGGGGCACGCAAAAACATGGCCACCGGCCACCGGCCACCGGCCACCACCATAACTTATTGTACTGAAGCCAGTGGTGGCTGGTGACTCCAAAACAAACCCCGAACCCACGGTGTCATGTCATTTTATTTAGTTACTTCTCTTATTTTTGCACTTGTACCTCCGTTTTATGTATTAGCTCAGGGCTGCTTGATATATGTGCTCTCATGTTCCTACTTTTTATATGTTATATGGGGGAGGAGGCTTACATGGTATTCAGATTTTTTTTTTTAATTTTGTAAATCTTTTAATCTGGAAAGCACTTTGCGCTTAAATTTGACAAGTGTTAGGTAAATGATTATTATTATTATTATTTCTTCCCCCGCCAAGGCCAAGCGGCGAGCGGGAGGATTTGACGTGTTTTGGCCAATCACAGATAAGCATGAAAAAAAAGAAATGTATTGAATTGATAGATGTCCCGCTCTAAGGGAGGACGAGGACCTGCCGTCCTCCTCTAACCTCCACGATGCCCACAACCACTTCAAACACACGGGCTGCCCTTTGCCCTCTGCCCTGCAGGTGTCACTGTTGAAGTATTTTAATCAGGATTTAAGTAATGGATTTTTTACAACGAAGAAAGAAAAAAATATTTTATAAATGATACTGAGATTTGGTAATGGTTTATTTCAACCAATTACTCTTTTTTTTCTTTCATATTTTGATCTCTCTCTCTTGCCTCTCAAAAGTAGAGGAGGAGCAACCTCCCCTTGCCTCTATGGACCAGCCTCCATACCAACTGCAGCGGCAAGACTGGCAAAAAACAAAACACAAGTCTATCAAAGACTTAGTAACCACATGATACATTTATCAGGAATGAATCCTCCTACCTTGATCAGCAGCGGAAAAGTGCCTTTTCTCTCCTTTAATAGCTTTTCCAGCTTATTTTTGGAGCCAATTCTGTTCCAAAGGAAAAATCTGAGTTTAATATCACTACACATAAGGCAATGATGCCAATACTTATTGCTTCATGGTTCAAAAATAATATATAGGCCTATATATTAAAAAAGCACAATATCTTAGAGACATTCTTATAAATCATATATAGACAGTCACAGCTGTAAGATCAAGAGCCTTTTTCACATGGTGCAGCCTTTTGCATAAACTACACTGACACCTTCTGGGCACATGTTTGGCTTGTCTTATATTAAACACGTTGAGCTCTGCTTGTTTTATGGAGGTGTCAAGTCAGTCAGATAGTTTCCGGTGATAAACAACCAATGGGGGTCAAGTATCTCAACAATAAGTAACCTAATCACCCAAAGAGAAATAACTTTTGTAAATGGTACCTGACGAAAGTTAAATAAATACATTAATATTTTAGGCTGTACACAAATTTTCTTTAAATCTATAGGCTACAAGGTGAAATTAATATTATATTGAAGACTATAAAGAATGCAAAGATATTGTGTGGCTTTTAAATAACATTAACTACAAAAATCTAACTTATTGTCCACAAACTTTCAGGAGAATATCGCACTAACCTTTTCTCTGATGATTTGTGGGGTGCGCTCATGGTGAAATAAAGCAATAAGGTGGTGGTGGTGAAGCGGTCGTGCGCGTCATGCCCAGTGGTTAGTCCGAACTGGTGCTACCCAACACACAGCTCACTGACTGCTTATCCAAAACACAATGGCTGTTCTTCTCGCCACACTAAGTACTCACTGAAAATTTGATTCTCCCTTTTTTTTTTTCTGTCCTGGCAGCTTTTAGGCAGGTGATGACGTGCGTGCTTGCGCGCGCGTGTGTGTGAGAGAGGGGAGAGGGAGAGAGAGCGCGAGACAAAGGGAGAGCCAGGCAGACACCCACTGGGGATATACATTTTCCACATACTGTAGGTGTGTAGCATTGCATTAACAAACATTTACTGACTGTTTAAAGCTTCATTTGACATCAGGATTGCAAACTTCTAGACATAGATGTGTGAAAGGCTCTTTTAAAAAGACAAAGTTAAAGCAGCAGTGGGTAGAAGTGGAGCAAATATGATTTAAAAACGGTCGCTACAGTAGTGCATGAGACTGCAGGTAAAATGAAAAGAATCACGTGCCTCTGTGTCCTCCAGTGTCCTCTGGTGTCCTCCGGATTTAAAAAAAAAAAACCACTTGACCTCCACCCTTTATGGATGTTCACACTTTCCATACTACAGCGCCGGACTTCCGCTTCTGATCCTGTCATTACTACAGTCGCAAAAGATGGCTGTCGTCTTCTTTTATACCTTCTTTCGGTGATCTACCATGTAAATAGATGATAAAAACCTACTAGTGGGTGTAGTAGGCCCCTATTAACCCACATCTATGGAGCTTATAGTGACTGATAACGGCAATGTAATAGCCTGACAACAGGTTAATCGGGTGGTGGGCCATAGACTCAATCCCCATAGTGTTATTTCATTCGACATCGATTTATAGCTGAAGTCTGTAAATTTGAACAAATATGAAAAATAGTTATTTTTATAAAACGGTCACTATATCCAGATGTTCCTCTGCCTCCTCCAGTGCTCCACGTGGCATCTGCAAGATTTCAATGTGTCTGAAGGAAAACAACCAATCAGAGACACAGAATAGAAATAACAGCTATAGAACCATAATGACTAATAAATAATGACTAATAAAATAAGAATACAATAGTAAAATAGAATAAAATGTCCATATACAAGTCGAGTGTTCTGGAAGTTAAACAATGCAAAGAAGTAAATGCTGGATGGAAATACATGGACTGGGTGATTATGTGCAGTATGCACATGTAAATGGTATCGTGTTTACCGTGTTCACGGAGCCCATATGAACGCCCCCCCCTCTTGTGGTATTCACAACTTCATAAGTGGAAAGTTTCTGAAAGCTCTGAGTTCACGAGTTGTGACGTGTTTGTTGACGTTGTCAGAAATGGCGGAGGCCATGGAAGTACATTTTTAGGTGCATAATAAATTAATATATTGTCATTTTAGTTGCATATTGTTTTTCTTTGTAATTTTATAATAGGTCTGAGGAGGTTCGAGGCCTCATCATTTTCCTCTGTCATTATGCATTTATTGCATTATGTTACCCGCCTGCTAGCTCGCTTAATTGTTTGCCTCTGTGGCTTCTAGATGCCGGCAGTAACGTTAATATTGCCGTTGCTTAGCAGCGGTGTTCTCACGTCTTAACCACTTGAACGCCAAGCAAATCGTGTACACGACTTCCCATGTTGTAAACAGCAGCTCATGAGTTTCATTTGAATGCACCAAAAGTAAAAAGCTTGATTCGTGTAGGCAAACACCTTTTCCTCTCTCTTTCTCACTGTTTGGCTGATAAGCACCAGGTGGGCAGTGACACTTAATTCTGCCTCTAATGTGAACCATCTGTCTCCCATTGCCTTGATGCTGCATTTATGATTCATGATTATGTACACATATTCATTTATTACACATTTGTTCTTAACTAAGCACCTCTGTCCTAGAAGAACATATTTATTGTACAGTCACTTCATGTTAAATACATTTCATTTATACTATGTAGAGCAGTGGTTCCCAACCTGGGGTCCGGGCCCTTCTCAGGGGGCCGCCAAAGATCACAAAGGGTGCACCAGGATTTGTCTGCTCTGAGGCTGTCACAATTAGATTTGCACATGTATAACTAAAATCATAATAACACTTACTGGATAATTTATGCAAAAGTCTGTACATCAAACTATTTAAAAAGGTCTATTTTTTTTGCTTCTTGGTAGGCCACATTCTGTTTAAACCTGGTATTTGTGATAAAGATCAGCTTATGCTAATATTATTAGTATTATACTACTTGTAGAATTAAATTCCAGTACTGACTACATAGGATTTTTTCAGACTAAAGCTGTCCGGAATACAATTTTTGGGGTTTCGAAGCTTTGGTGAGAAATATTTGAAGGTATTCGAAGCTTTGTGACAGTGCCGCTGCCGCACTACTGTGCACACATGCACCTCTACACATAACAAACAGCAATATCTGTCTAAGAATAACTAATAATAATTAATGTTGAATATGAATAATGAATAATGTTTGGGATTATTACTTATTTCATGAACTATTTTGGGATTTATACTTTATTATTACATACTTATATAAAAAAACCCTGAAGCATTCAAATACTGCTTTGGAGGTCGATCACCATGGCAACGGTCGTAGCTTCGAAGCATTAGGTTAGCCCTATTTCAGACTTGTGTGATCCAAACATTTCCAATAACTCCAGAATGTTGTTAAGTTCAAATGTCAAAATGTATTGAAAAAATATCGATGTAATCATTTCCAAAATTCACAGCATATTTTTATCAAACGAAATATTCTGCAATCTAACCGCACCATAACTTACATTTATTTACAATTACAAAAAAATAACTATTTAGGCTCTAACACTATTATTAAATTGAAGATTTTGTTCAAGGATTTGTAATTGTTTTTAGGGTGATGACATCAGAAAATATTGAGGGTTGGTTTTTCTTAGATTCAAGGAGGGGGTGTCTATTTCTAGACATTTTGCTGATACTATCCTGAGACTAAAGACTCCCTGAAGTCTTATTTAGAAGCTACAACAAATGGAGACTAAACACTGTACTCAACTCACATTTGTTTCACCTAAATCTACTGCTACAGAATAATGACAATTAACAGGATAGAGAACAGTCTGTGGTGTAGTCATTGCAATGGCACTATGTTCTTTTTTTCCTGATTTGTCAATGTAATTATAGTCCTTAGTCCATTTGAGTCCTAAGATCACCTGCAAAAAACAGAAAAAACATCACAAAACTCAGACTGACTTCAACAATGTGGTTTATTTAGATTAAACATTACAGCACCAGTCAGATAGCAACATTCAGACATCACTTTAGCTCTGCACATAGAGAATGGTTACAGCGTTTTGTTTGACACCTTCAGCTTATTATGTGACCAGCTTATTCTCCTGTTATTATTATTATAGGCAGCGATGAAACTGAGCACCATTTGGATTGATAACAGCGACGACCTACATTTGACCGAAGCAGTTTGAGTTTTAAATATCTTCTATGTGCTAAAGCCCTTTTTATTAACATATCTGCCCTGCAACAGGGGAATGTAATGTGATGGTGTGGAGTCTAATAGAAAGACCATTATTTTTTTTAAATTATGCAGTATGATAATTGAAAATTATTGAAATGTTTGAACAACTTTATGACTTGTTTCACTACATTTATTTAAGGAAATTTATCACAGATATATACAACGTTAAAATTTGAAGGGATCATCCACCCCATGTCAGTCTTTTCAGTATAACATTTTGTATATTGTCACAGGTGGAGCATCTCTTTAAATCTTCATCTCTCTCAAATGAACCTTTATTTTGCTTTTGATTTTCATAGCAATGAAGTCACTGCCAGCATCTGTTGGCAGGAACTAATCTACAGCTGTTCCAGATTCTTAAAACAGACACAATCCACACACTCATATGGCATTTATTCTTTTAGTTAGAGTTATTAGTTTGAATATTAAACCCCATTTGGATTGGATTTAAAGATGAGAACCACTGCAGCTGGACTTTTTTTCCTATTTGTCTATAAAACGTTCCAGATATCAGATCAGGAAATTTGAGCACCGTACTTCTGAGAACAAGAGAGACAGAATGAGCAACACGACCACATGGTTTTGATTTCCACTGCTGACCAGCTGTAAGGTTAGAGGGAGTGTTTGTGAGAATAAAAATCTGTTTCAGGGCGGGCGAGGGTTGTAAAGAAATGAAAGAAAAAAAATATGAGACGTTTGATGAAAAGCTTTGGTGCACACCCTCTGCTCCATTCTTTCACAGACACCAGACGGAGAGACAAAAAACCCCACTTATTTCTTTGGCTGCGTGCTGTGGGTACGTCAGACTACGTGTCTGAGGACAGGCTGCAATATGGGGCTTTGCAAAGAGGAGGTAGCAACTGTAGGTCTGGTAAAAATGGTCTGATCCTGGTTCAGTTGTGATGAGAGCAGATCGAATGGGCTGATGTTTGAGGTTATGTTATGGTCGTAGCTGAGGCTGAGGTCAGGTTGATCTGAGAGCAAAAGAAAACATAAGGATTTGTCTAAAAGGGAGTTAAAGGTGCAGAGGTTTTTAATACGACATGATGGTTCAAAGTGGGTGAAAACACACCTCATCCCAGGTGCTTTTGATGATGTTTTTCGTAGCCCACTGCATTGCTGGAACTGGTACCTGTCAGTGAAATCATTATGTCAGGCAGATTAGCACCGATGTCTGATTCAGTAATAGCGCAGGTTATCAGGTTGTCCACATTACCTCACTTACCTAAGTAGTCCTTGTAGTCCTTGAAGTATTTGTGCCTCAGACCACGTCCATCTGTAAATAAAACGGCCAAAATAAAAAGAGCAAAATAACAGATTGACATCTGATCTCTATATCGCTGCACTTTTTTTTTTGCTTGAACAGCAATTAAGAGATATATAAAGTAAAAACGTGATGTTCTTTTGATTAGGTCATTAGTTTAATATTTCTGCCAACTGCGTCGGACACAGATCATAAGTTGAAGCAATCTACTGTGTTGCCAGGCCTCCACCCCTTATGGAGTTTTCACACTGTCTATACTACAGCGCCTGACTTCGGCTTCTGCTCTTGTCATAATTACTACGGTCGCTAGAGGTCGCTGTAGTCTTCTTTTATAACTTATTTTGGTGATTGTCCAGCTGAATAGATGATAAAACCTACTGGTGGGTGTAGTAGGCCCCTATTGACCCACATCTATGGGGCTTATAGCGACTGATAACGCCTATTTGATAGCCTGACAACAGTCTAATTGGATGTGCCAGGCCACTCCAATTAGTATTTTTTCAGATGTATTTAATAGGAGAAACTTGGCACCTAACAGCATGTGATGTGCCAAGAGATATACACAGCTGCTAGTATAGCGGAGCAACCTGCCCATGTCCCTTAGCTCTTTAAAAGAGCACACACTTTGGAGAGAAGTCCCATTAGATCAGACAAGCAGGAGATGATGTGTGTCAAAGGCCTGGATTCAAAGCCATATCATGGCCGACTGTTCAGCTATTTTAGCTACCATACCGGAGTTGCCACGTTGCTTGATGCACTGTCCCCGGTTGGGGATGCCAGCAGCAGGGTTTCCTTGGTTGATGATGTGGCACTCGTAGCCTGTAGGACAGTGAAGAGGCTCGTCTCCATCCTCAGTTGTGCTGCAGGCCTCAGCTAGTGGGCAGAAAACATACTGTGCATCAGAAGAAATGACAAACATGAAATGCACCAGGGTCATTTTGTGGTTGTGTGGTTAGTACGTATGTTTGTTTGTTTTATCTTGTTTACTTGTCCTCCCTCAACCTGTCATATCTACATTTCCCACTCAGAATGCCAGCATGGCATGCCAATTGTGCAAACTTCAGAATTGTTTTTATATTCACTGAGGAATAGTCAAGGGGAACACAATAATTATGCCCAGCTGTAATGCATCTTGTGGATGCATTCTATTTGAGTCTACTGAGACTATTGACAGTGGAGAAATTGGTCTCTTCGCCTCTTATGAAGATGGACTCCAAAAATGTGACTTTTACTGCTGATGTACTGACAAAATGTCAAAGTTTAACTACTGCATAAGTTAAAACAGCACTAAAATGTCACCCAAAAATGCACATCAGCGGTACACACATGACAGGAGGGTATAGAGCTAAGGTGAAACAAAACCAAAATGTGCTTAATGAAACCCGTTTTGTTCATACTCACTGAGCCATGGCTGGATTGCATTAGCATTTAGCATCTCTGACCATCAGTGACTGGTCAGGTGTGTGTGTGTGTGTGTGTGTGTGTGTGTACTCACCCTGCAGAACCTCCTCAGGGCCGTCTAACAGCCAGCCGTTGCCCCCCAACCACCGAGGCTTAGGCTGCACCAGCCAGTCCAACACTGTACAATACACACAGCCACAGCAACAATGTTTTAAAGACAGAAACAAAAAAACAGGCAGATTTCCAGGTAGTTTGAGGCCCAATTTGTGTGTGTAACCATCTGCCTGTTGGTGCTGCTGACCTGGTGGTGGCTGGACAGACTCCAGGCAGGCGTAGATGCATCCATTGTAGCAGCAGCGTTTGTGGCGCTCACACTCTGAGTCCGAGCGACAGCCTGGCACCTCACAGGCTCTCTCTGGCAGCATCTGGGGTGGCGGTGGACACCGGTCGTTCTTCTGGTGCTGTGTGGACTGGGCATGGTTGGGGTACTCGTAGTCCTGAGGGACAGATAAAAGAGACACATGTCCAATAAATGAATGAATGAGAATGTAGATGTGGTTTGGTCTGGTAGATGTTAAGATATTTCACTGGATAAGTGAACATTTTAGCATTAAGTTTAGCACCAGCATGGATCAAAATCTATTTATATAGTTAGGTCTGTAGGCCTGACTAGTTGATGTCATGTAGGTGCACATATATAAAAGTATATGGTAACACTTTATAATAACCATCATTTATAAAATTGTAAATTGATAGTTAATTAAACATATTTAATATGTATTTTACTGTTAACAAACAATTAAAAGATAATTAATAATGTTTAATAATTATTAGTAATGCTATAATTTCTGTTATTTTGTCATTAGTTTGTGTAATATGAAATAATTAGTTTATAAATTATATATTGTATCATAGCTGATAAGAGACGACAACAACTACATTCTGATTACATTAGTAAGCTATTTATTATCAATATATTGTTTCACACATTATAACAGTTTATATACTGTATTAAGTATTTGTTAGTGATTACCAAATAATTTGTAAACTTTTAAGAAATTGTTTGAAAAACATCTGTAAACATTACATTGATAGATGGACCAGAAACCAATTATCAATCATTGACAAAGTATTAACTATCTACATAATGTTTATAGATGCTTTACAAAGTATTTATTAACCATTTAACAAGGTATAATAATAGCCATCCAACTAATGTTTATGGATGATTAACAAACCAATTAATAACCATTAACAAAATGTTACAAATATCTATCTATGTAATGTTTATAGATGCTTTTACAAATTATTTCTCAAAGGTTTACAAATCATTTGGTAATCATTAACAAATACCTAATCTAGAAAATAAAATATTGTGTGTGACAATAAACTGTTGAAATAAAATAAATCATAGCATTACTACTTATTAGTAAACATCATTAATCATTTTGTTGTTTGTTTACAGTAAAATAACTAGTAACTAAGTTTAATTAACTATCAATTTAACATTTATAAATGATGGTTATGATAAAGCGTTACCAGTAAAGGTACATTTTTGTGTGTTTTTAAACATCATGAATGACACTTAACAATAAATGAAACCTCTCATTTGGTTCCAAACTGATAAAAGACTTCCCCGGATGTTCACACAGTGTGGTTATAAAATTATACATAGATTGCACTTTTTAACCACCAGAGGGCAGCAACTTTTCAGCACAGCAGAGAAAAGCAGCAGAGGCAGAGAGGTTTTGGCTTCAGTATGCATGCAAGCCTGCTAATGTCTTGACCCGGATTGGGAAGGTGATTCACTGTGGGAACAAACACTTCCCTGGTGATCCTGAGAAGGAGAACGTAGGCCACAGGACCCTGAGCCAAGCAAAGACACACTTTGCACACTTCGACGGCTTTGGCAACATTAAGTGTAGGCCTGCATGCACACGTGCATGTGCACAGATCTGTATCACAGCCATGGTCTCTGTGGTTTAATAGTTTTTTTTACTAAGCTGCTGCTCTTTATTAATTCCTGCTCATTGAATTGAATCATAGAATTTGTGGGTTTATACGCTTTCACACTGCTGGTATCAATTATCACAAGTTTTCAGCCACAGTGTAAGCAGCTATAGTTTGTTATCGGTTATATACACATGGGGAACATTACAACAAAATCCCAAGAAGCACAGCTGCCCTTGACTAAACATTAACTCTCAATCCTTTCTCATACACTGTATTTGCTTTTGTATAACAAGCTGCAGTGTGATCAAGTTTCTAGTTCACTCCACTCCTTTCTTGTTTCTGTTACATATAGCAATGAGCAACACTGTGCTGTTTACTAGCTGGTCTGACATCACTTTTATAGCAACCACTGGGGTGCAAGATGGTTACCTTTGAACCTTTCTACAGCACAGGAATGTATGTATCTAATCCTTTGTCAAAGCGTCATTATGGCTGTGCCTCAAATTTAATTTCTTGTCATAAGAACACATGCTGTGTCGACGGGCCAGCCATTAGGAATTATGGGCAGGGAGACAGACTTTCCAAAGCGGGCTCCTCATCCACGTTGACTCCAGGTCGTCTAGTTTCATATGATACCAGTATCTTCACTCTAGCTTTAAAACTGGGCCAGCTACAGAGGGTATCATTTGTACGTTGATCTTCGCCGGACATTCCTGGTGCTTCTTCACACTTTTCTTTGGCCAGAAATGTGGCCATAGCCTCTCTGATCCTTTCATTTTCTTGTTCTCTTTGTACACTGGCTTTTATTTTTTGAGCCCCTTATCAGGGCTTTCCACAAGGATTTGGAGTATAGCAAGCCAGTGGGAAACAGCAGCCAGCTATAGAGGGGTCATTGGACATGCCCCCGTAGGAGAAAAAATATATAAAAGCCCAAATTTGGTTCCTCTGGCACATTCTGCCACTATTCCATCATAGTCATTATGGCTTTTTCTTAACTGATGGTGCATTGTTGTAACTATCCATGTGATTTATTTTGTATTTATATGATTTTATTTTGTTTAGATCTTAAGTTTTGGGTGTTAATTACTTTTATCATGCAATGTAATGCTTGTAATCAAGCATGTAACCTTTGTTTTGGAAGGTGCTATATAAATAAAGTAATTATTATTATTATTATTATTATTATTATTATTATTATTATTATTATATTGTTTTAAACATAAACTCACTCTTATTTGATGGACACAAACAATGTTATTTTAAGGGAAAACATGATTTTAATCCCAGGTCTTATCTAGCCTATGTATTGATTTTAAATTAAGATGACAAGTTGATAGGTGTTTTAATGATAACAATAAATTGATTTATCATGTAAATACATTTAACTTGTACTGTCAGTGAAATAGGTCAGTTGGTAAATTGTTGTACTTGATACCATTTAAGGGTCAACCATAGACCTTTGACGGTGGGCTTGTATGTCGATGAAAAACAAGAACAACAAGAGAGTTTCAGTTTTCCTGAATTTATGTCTTTTCTGTTGTGTGGGTGAGTTTCTTTGACTTTCCAGTCACAGCCATTCATTTGGGAGTTTATCCCAGAGAGAGAGAGAGAGAGAGAGAGAGAGAGGTTTTGTTTTTTCTCTACACTAGATTAGTAATTAGATAATCAGCTTGTGGGTTGCACACGGTCATTAAAACTGTGCTGTTTATTTGGCAGGCTCACTGAACGCTCTTACAAACCAACCGGAAAAACGAAAGCAAATGTTTGGCGCGGACGGTGGTATCACACACACTGTATGTGTGTTCACTTTATACACACATTAATTCGTTCTGGCAGCTGAGGGCTTAGCGGGTGGAAGGATGGTTATTTTGGGGGGGGTCGGATGGGGGATTCACACCATGGAGGGATGGAGGGAACAATATGCGGCGGCTCTTACAGTCAGAGCTTGTAAAAGTTACTCTGAGACCCTGCATATTAGTGAAACTAGTTCAAGTTTTGATTGTACATCACGTGTAGGGCTAGGTTTCAAATTTCAATATTTTTTGGGGGACTGGCTGAAGTGTGTCTGTAAAAAGTGTATTGTTTAGAAAGTTGTCATTGAAGCCTTAGTCAGACTCTTAGCCTTGTTTACTTATTTCGTATTTAAAGCTGCTCTAATCAATATATTCATATTAGCAATGGGTCACTATGTGTAATGTTAAAGGTGACATTCATAGTGACAAATCCACAAAGAATTATCACCTGACAATACAGTTCCCCTCAGCTCTACGGAGCTTTTTAGCATCTTTCAGCTCATTGTTTTGTTTTTGAGACCCGCAGCTGCTTTGAGTCACTACTGCTCTCTTCAGCATCCTTTCCAGATGCAGCAGGCAGCTGTTTTCAGTGAAAAAGCTCTGATAAAGAGACTGTGACAACAAGCTAGTCAATATAAGGGAGCATTTGGCAGCTAAAGAGCCAGATATTTTTCTCAGGAGAACAAAACAGAGCTAAAATGAGAGTCAATAGTGGACTTACAATCATCAGGAGGCTTGACTCTAAATGACTCCGTGTCTGATTGATTGAACAATTTAGCATTTTCAAATGAATTCTTCAACTTTACAGTGACTATATCTGTACTGTGTTTGCAGAGTGAAGGAAACAAATAAGCCTGTGGCTTCACATACTCAGACTGGATTTGCTATGAATTTCCTCTCTGTTGTTTGAGATGATATAATGTGGAAAATCTCTCTGCTGCCAACTGTGTGTGTGTGCGGGTGTGCGTGCGTGCGTGCGTGTGTGTGTGTGTGTGTGTGTGTAGTATCTATGGTACAGAGTGGTGATCTGCTTCAGTGTAAGTCCAGTAAATAAGCCACAGTTCAGCGATATCAACTTTAAAAGATGATAGTATGTCGATGTTGTGTTATAGCTTTTTGCGCTGACCCCAAGAAGCCAAAAGAATCTAGTTCTGGAGCGCATTGGTAGCCGAGAGGTTACAGCGCATGCCATATAACCGCAAAGTCTCGGGTTCGATTCTGGCCTTGTGACTTTTGGTGCATGTCATATCTCCCTCTCCCCCAACACTGTCCTCTGTCAAATAAAGTCAAAAGGCCAAAAAAATCTTTAGAAAGAAAGTTCTTGTACAGCCCAGTCTCACTTCCAGCTTGTAAAGTACTGCCCCTCGGCATTGGATACCGACACACGGACGCAGCATTTAGCAACTGCATGCGACGCACTGGCCTTTCGACTATATATACTATGTATATTGACACGCCATTCCTGACACATCCAAAAGTAACATAAGAGGGGTACCCCGTGCGTTGGTCTCTGATGCTGAGGGGCACTGATCAAGAGGCAGTACTTAACGAGTTCGAGTGAGAAGGTGTTGTCTTGTAAAGTCTTAAAAGACAACCAATTTAGCATTGCACTAACATGGACAGTAAAAACAAATTGATGCAACACAACCAGAGATGTCATCTTTTTGTTATCCCATGCAATCTTCTTCCTTGTCAAAATCTGGTCCCTACAGTACCCACAATGCAACTTATGTAGCCTCAAGCAGAGACTAGGAGCGGGTTTAACTCCGCACGCCCCGATTTTTTTCATTTTCAAACTTGTAGTCTTCAGGATCAAGTGACATCACTTGAGGCAATTTATCAGATTTCACACAGCTCCCTCTGGAGCGTCAAAAGGCTTTTTACAACTTTTTTCATACAGCAATTCCAAAGACCTGCAAACAGACATGATATGTGTAAAATTGGTTACGTTCCCCTTTAAGACAAAATTAAACACTTATACGTTTCAGATGCATTTTGTTAAATAGAAAATGTTCATATTCTTTAGTGTTATGGAAAACTGTATGATAAAAAAAATGCAGATATCATATCGACACCAGTCTCAAAAAACCTTCAAATAATACCCAGCCCTAATCACTGGAGCATTTTTACAGTTAGTTCTGCATGTGCATACTCCCACACACTGTACACTACAGGTCTTTCAGACGCTTCATTCATGGTTCTCAGGAAGTAAGTGGAGCCAGAGTGGTTCACGACGTCTTCTGGTACAATTAGATCTATGAATGAGCGCTACAAAGTCTGCTGTGATTGGATAATGACATAATGACTTCTTGCCCTTACTCTCCTTGTCTCATATCCGATCTGCTTCTAACATCTCCTACAAAAGGTCAAGTGAGCCCTTCCTGTTTATGTGACTGTGTGTGTAAAGTGTGTTTGCTTGTACACATGAATACGCTGCAAAAGCCATTCATTCTTTAGTATTTACTTTACTGTATTGATCCCTGAGTCTTAGCCTTGCCAAATTCTAACATACTTTTTCTTTTTTACTGTACTTTTGCCTCCATGTCATTCAGCTCTTACTGTAACTACATCACTCTCAGGGCTCCTCTTGTGTCTTCTCCCCTGCCCATCATGTCTTTGTAGCTTTGCCAGAAGGGCCGCCATGCTGTACAGTACATCCTGAGCTCTTTTGCACAATCCTGCTCACATCTCTCTGATGTTCCACAATGTTTATTTACACTCCTGTCTGCTGTAGAGACGCTGCCAGCAGGCCCGTGTGGGACGTTCATGTCTATCTGTGGGCATGTTTCCCCCCCTATTTGTTTGTCTGTCTCTGTCATTCTGAAACACTCTCACTATCTCTCTTCCTCTTGTTTTTTTTCTTCCTCCAGTCATCGATCTCTTTGGTGTTGAAAAGCAGTCGCATGATGGTGGCGTTAACGATTAATCTCTCTCTTTTTAGTGCTCTTGCTGTGTGGTTTATGGGGAGTTTGTGAGGCCACTGGAGACCATGTCTGGATCCGTAACTGTACCGAGATCAGGCCGTTCATGGTTCCACGCAGAGATCTCAGACAGAGATTTTCTGCTTGCTATGCACTACAAGGATGCATGCACACCCAGAAACACCCAGACATTATGCACATACAGTACTGCAGGGTCAAGGTTGTGCACACTTATATGCATAAACAAGGAAAAGCTGTGTTCTCTCACTTAAAATGTCAAATCAAATGTGCCAGATCTCCCATGTCTGGTACATGAAGTAGCCCACAGCACACATCTGGTTAGCTTTTGGGTTGTCAGGACTCATTTCCTGTCTCTATACCAGCAGTCCGTTTGCAGAAAGATAGACAGACATGCAGATAGATAGAGACACTGCAGGCTTTAAACTGTGCGGCCTGTAAATCAGTGGGAGATGAGAGTTTCAATGAGTGATGGGAGGACATGCTGACAGACAAACAGGTAGATGCACAGCTTAGAAAAGCTGTCTTTGAACATACCGGCAGAGCGGTGATGTCTAACCTTGAAATGCAGACAAACGGACTTAACCCACATGAGGCGTGGTTTACACGACAGGAGGGAGGTTAACCATCTGTGAATGCAACTAATTACTGTTGGGAAAACAGTCTGAAATAGCGTCTGCTACCTGTCAGTCATAGCCTGAGGTAGCAGGGACTGCACCCGAAACTCATCTACTGTATATTTGGTATGCAGAGTTATGTCTGTGGTCTCACATACTCAGACTCTGTTGTTAGTGATAATATAAAATCTCTCTGTTGCCAAATAAAAGGAATGTCTGGAACATCAGAAGCCCTAGGTGAAAAAAGTGAAGCAGCAGTTGATGTGGAAATGCGTTCGTGTTTTTGGTTTGTGTGTATGGTACTGAGCGGCAACCTGCTTCAGTGTAATGCGCTTCTGACCAGTAGATTCACATCATCTGACTGGGATAAGTCCCCCACACACACCAGTTCATGAAACTACTGGTTAACTGGATGACTGACTGACTATAATAACTCCCATGTTTACAGAAAAATTTACATATCAAAATATTCACAAAAAATATCCCCAAATGTAGACGCCATTCCCGTACATTTATGCAATTTTTTGCCTACCGTGTTATAGAAATTATTGTGAGATATGTTATTTTAATGTATGTCTATGTGATGCGGCTGAACTGTGAGCTGGGCCTTGTTACCATGCTGTACCAGAAACAAATTACACATACTGTACTTATGTTGTTTGGTTATTAAAGTGAAGTGAAGTGACGCAAAATGTTTTTAAAGCAATTAATTTCTTTAACGCATTAAGGCAATCGAGCTTCGGCCGATCTTTGGTCGAGGTTGTAGCGAGCTTAGTTTTAAAGCTAGAGTGAAGATAATAAACTAGAAAAACCTAAGGAATCCATGTCATACTAGCTTGTCACGAAGGAGGCTAAATAACGCTCCAAACATACGCTAAATTTTGGTGAGGAAAAACTGGCATGGCCATTTTCAAAGGGGTTCCCTGACCTCTGACCTCAAGATATGTGAATGAAAATAGGTTCTATGGGTACCCACGAGTCTCCCCTTTTTGACCACTTTATGATAATCACATGCAGTTTTGGGCAAGTCATAGTCAAGTCAACACACTGACAGCTGTTGTTGCCTGTTGGGCTTGAGTTTGCCATGTTATGATTTCAGCATATTTTTTATGCTAAATGCAGTTCCTTTGAGGGTTTCTGGACAATATGTGTCATTGTTTTGTGTTGTTAATTGATTTCCAAAGGAGGGTAGAGAGCCTTAAGGACTAACTGCTAAATAACTCGCTAGCCAACTGGGCTAGCACTCAGTCAAAATAGCCTTGGCACGCATCAGCTGTTTAAAGGTCACATCTGCTTTTAAAATGGCAAAATGCCATTGGAATGAGATAGAAAATCTCTGATATTAGTGGATTTGTTTGCAGGGGCATAGAAATTCTTGAGAAGTTTTCGCATCAAGTTCAACTTTGGTGAACTTTGACCTGCGAATTTGCGCTGTTGACCAATCTAGACAGTGCTGATCTTTGAGTGGACGGAGAGCCGGAAAGTCCAAAACAGAGGAAGTCAGCTTAACTTATTAGCTGCTTTGCACCATTCACTTTTATTTGACCTCCATGTGTCGGACTATAAACTGCTCCACAAAACAGGCATGATTGCAGACAGTAATTTTTTTAAAACTGTATGAACTTATTGTCCCATTACCGACTGAGATAAGCTAGCAAGTTTGTTAGCTGGAGAGCTTTATTTTACCTCTTCAGTAAATTTTGTATAGAGATCAGTTTAGGGAGATGCTGCTATCGGTCAACAGCACAAATTCGCAGGTCAAAGTTCACCAAAGTTGAACTTGATGCGAAAACGTCTCAAGGATTTATTTGCCCTGCAAACAAATCCACTAATATCAGAGATTGTTCATCTCATTCCAATGGCATTTTGCCATTTTAAATGCTGGTGTGACCTTTAAACAGCTAATGCATGCCAAGGCTGTACCGCATTTGTCATGCATTCCCAGGACTTGTCAACTCTCAGCATTAAAGGCCACAAACTATTTGAAAGTTTGTACAACAGCACAGGTAAAAAGTTTCCTGTTCTGTTTTCAAGACAGATAATCACAAACAAACTTTAACATTGAAAAGAGTAACTTGACCACAATTTCCCTCAATAGCGATGAAGCAGGACAGTCAGGCTGAGCTGCATGTCAGTATGTAATTGTGTAATTCAGTTACATTTAATGTGTGATTAATTAATTAATGTGTGAGCTTCTTTCTCCTCTTTGTCTCATCATATTCTCCATATTATCTGCCACATCACCCATCATGCATTAATCCATAAGTGTGAGAGATATCAGCTGGACAGGGCTCTGCTGCCGGCTGTGTCAGGCTGTCTCTTTATCTTAACATGCTGCTGCGAGCCGCACAAAGATCATTCTGATCCTGCATGCGAGTCAAAACAAAATGCTCAACTAGTCAAGCGGTGGAACAAAAGGGCATGAGAAAGAAAGCGAGAGATGTAAATATAAAACATACGTCCATAATGTAACACGGCGAGTGCTGCCTGCCACGTAGGCTGAGCATGTGATGTTATGATTTTAAAAAAATGGCTAAATATATATATTAAGGCTGACAATCGATTTAAATATTTTATCGCATGATTTTCCATAGTTAATCACAATTAATCGCAAATTAAACACACATTTTCTATCTGTTCAAATGTACCTTAAAGGGAGATTTGTCAAGTATTACTACTCTTATTAACATGGGAGTGGGCAAATATGCTTGCTTTATGCAAATGTATGTATACATCTATTATTGGAAATCAATTAACAACACAAAACAATGACAAATATTGTCCAGAAACCCTCACAGGTACTGCATTTAGCATAAAACATATGTTCAAATCATAACATGGCAAACTCAAGCCCAACAGGCAACACCAGCAGTCAGTGTGTCAGTGTGCTGACTTGACTATGACTTGCCCCAGACTGCATGTGATTATCATAAAGTGGGCATGTCTGTAAAGGGGAAACTCGTGGGTACCCATATAACCCATTTTCATTCACATATCTTGAGGTCAGAGGTTTAGGGACCCCTTTGAAAATGGCCATGACAGTTTTTCCTCGCCAAAATTTAGCGTAAGTTTGGAGCATTATTTAGCCTCCTTTGCGATAAGCTAGTATGACATGGTTTCTACCAATGGATTCCTTAGGTTTTTTCTAGTTTCATATGATGCCAGTTTCTTAACTCTTAAAACTGCTTTAAAACTGAGCCTGCTATGAGGTATAAATTGCAAGCTGTGTTAACGTGTTATCGTGTCTTTGAGATTTGTTTCAAATGTAAAGTGCGTTACAAATAAAATGTATTATTATTATTATTGTTATTGTTATTATTAAAGAAATTAGTGGCATTAAAACTAATTTACGTTAACGCGTTATTATCGTGTTAACTCTGACAGCCCTATTACATTTTGTAAACTAATCTTATCTTTACAAAATATCACTTCCTTAAAAGCTACAAATTTCCATCAGTGAACAAGCAGCGTGTGGATTTGTTTTGTTTTACGTAGTGGCCCCAGGCCAAGTTAAACAGCCGGCCAGGACACGAACAGGAAGTACACATGTTTCTGAGCATCTGCAGGGCCCCTGTTTAAATACCAGGTGCTGTCAGAATGGTCCACATCAAATAAATGAAAACTGTAAAGATTTATGGTGGTAGCCTCAGACACTGTTCGTGCTCACTGACATGCCCAGCTAAGTGTCTGAGCCAGACTGTGTTATGGCTGTATGAGACGAAATAATCTGTGTGTGTGTGTGTGTGTGTGTGTGCGACTTTGCCATTCCACCTGTTTTCCCATCCACCCATCAAACGCGTTTCTCTTGATTGTAAGTTACCGTCTCACGCCTGTTTCTTACCTCTACACCCTTATTACATACCATGTGTTATTAGGCAGGCATTCCCCTTGTCAAACACAAAGAGGAAAT
Source organism: Sebastes umbrosus (assembly GCF_015220745.1). Classification (NCBI taxonomy): domain Eukaryota; kingdom Metazoa; phylum Chordata; class Actinopteri; order Perciformes; family Sebastidae; genus Sebastes; species Sebastes umbrosus. Next base: position 29,962,125 of record NC_051272.1, on the reverse strand, counting down.
TAGGAAAGTGCCACTGGTGACCTTTGAACCTCGTGGCAGGGGGAAGGTCTAGATAAGAAAGGATGGAGGAGATGACTCTGATCCCCAAGACAATCTGACCCAGAGGTCAAACACACACCCTTCTGGTAAGAGCTTTACATGTAAGTCAGATAAAGGAAGTTAAGGCCAAGTCTGCAAAGACAGCAAGATATAGAGGCAAAGAAAACATAACTGAAAATATATTTTATATGAATTGTGAAAGTGTAGATTTCATAATGCAAGTAAAAAATATTCTGCTTACATTTTGATAATACATTTCCAATCTACATTTAGGAATGTATTCTTATTTAATAAATAATACATAAAATATGATTCAGGTGATCATAGTGTGTATTTAGAAAAATAAACCTGTGTGTGTGTACAGTATATGTGCATGTATGTATGTAAATATATATGTTTTTATTTATTTTGATTATGAGTTTGTAATATTCAATATCGTCTTTTTTTATTTATCTACTAACTATCTCCTGTGGGTCTCTCTTAATAGCAAGAAAAAATGGACATACTATATTTAATATTACTTTCATATTTACTCACCTACCATCAACCTGTCAATTTTCCACTACACTGTCTATTCACTTATTTTCTAATTTTTTTTTAATGTATTTTTTTCTGTTTTATCTGGTTAAAAGTTTGCAATACCGATGTGATATTATTTTATCTTTTTTTTTCTTTTCTCTGTAACTATTAGTACTGTGTTTACCGGCATCTCTGTAATCACCCAAACATCTTTACCAACCCCCCTGAAAAACGTGCAAATACAACATATGCTTTATATTACATCACAACACTACATCATTATCACCACCACCACTTTTCTCTCTCTAACTTTTTTTTTTTAATTTATTTTTATTATTATTTTTTTAATGTACTTTTTTCCACTCTCTCCCTGCTCTACTATTCATACAGTAATATTTTAAATAAATGGAAAAGAAGGGAGAGGGGGAGGGAAAGGAGATAAATGACAAAAGGGAAAAAAATATATATCAATAAGTAAATAGATATATTAAAAAATAATAATAAATCTTGTGAAATCTAGTGTAATTATCAGAGGAATGCAAGACAGGTACTGAGCATGCTGGTGGCCTTTAGTGCGTTATGCATTTTTTACCATTTTTCCTTTCAAGACACACTATTGCATAGCGCAGTGCCTACGTGAAATACTCAGTGACTATAATTTGTCTTTCTGCACGGCCCCAGTGGTGTTATGAATGAGGCTGAGGTGTGTGTGTGTGTGTGTGTGTGTGTGTGTGTGTGAGGGGGAGGTGATTAAAAAAAATGATAGATTGAAAGATGCAGAGATGAAAAGGTTCAGAGGGAAAGAGACAAACTCCATCTGCACAGCCGTCTCAGCATGTTCCAATTACAGCAGCTTTGAAGCAGAGTCCAGCAAGACGGTGCTTTTGGCCCATCCTGAGAGCAGGAGGAGACGAGAGAAAGAGATTTTGAAATAGGGAAAACGGGGGGTGGTGTGCACATGGGCGAGGGGAAGGAGAAAGCAGAGTAGAATGAGGGCGAAAGGGTAACTGATTCATATGAGAGACGGGAAGAGGGATAAAGGCCAATGAGGGCATAAACCAGTTAGAAAGTGAGAACATAGAAGCACGAGAGAGAAAAAGAAAGAGAAGGCAGCACGCTACAGTGAGCCCTTGTTAGGGATGATCAATCAGCTACACTGAGCTGAGCTAACAAGCAGGGGCCCGGTCTGCAAGTTCAGTTCCTGCCATAATAATCCACTACAAACACACACACACCCACACACAACACACAGAGACAACAGTTGTGCATCCTGTGTGCCCTTCAATTACTCATATGGAAAAATCAGCGACTTATTCCAACCTGTTGCACACTTCACTTTCTGTTCCTGAAAAACTGAGAAACTCTCCTGTCTATGTTGATTTTTCATGCTTCAAAAATCAAAGCGCGTCTGCTCCCAAACTGTTTCTTTTCCAGCAGTGGAAGACAGATTCAGATTTTCTACTCGAAGCAATATCACAATGTAGTAATGCTCCATTGCAAGTAAAAATCCTGTATTCAAAATGTTACATAAAAGCACAGAACCATTACCAGTAAAATGTATGAAACGTTGCAAAAGAACTCAGCAGGATATCCTTTTTTCAAGGTGCTACATTATTATTAGGGAGTGTGATGTTGAAATGGAGCTAATATTGACCACTTTATAAGGTCTGGTCTATAACAATTCATCATAATCTTAATCTGTAATCCAAGTAATAATTATAGCTATCAAATACATGTAATGAAATAAAAAATATATTTCCCTATCCCTTAAGTAAAAGTAAAAAGAAGTATAGCATAAAGTGGATATACTTAAGTAAAGTACAATTTCTTCAAAAACACACTCAATTGCACATATCTGCACGGTAAACAAAAAGTGTTTTTTTGACAACAGCCGCTGCCGCCATTTTGGACTGAAAACGCTTATTATATTTATAACATTTTATTGTTCAACACAGGCCATTTCAGTAGAATATGACAATCAAATAGAAATAATGTTGTTTTACTTTTTTGCGGCACTTTTTAGGCAGACTTTTTACTGGTGGCCGGTAGTCGCTTTCAGTCCAAAATGGCGGAAGCGTAGCTTTGCTTGGAGCTGATATTGCAATGAAACGAAGAATTGACTTTCACTTCTTGGCACTATACTTAAATGTTTTTTGTGGTAAATATAATGCTACAGATGGTTAGCTTAGCTTAGCTTAGCATAGAGACTGGAAACAGGGCGGTAACAGCAAGGCTGTTTTTTCAATCCATACAGAAGCCAAAGTGGAAAAACCACATGTACGATTTATCTTGTTTGTTTAATCCACACAAAAAAAAAATTCAAAATGAAATACGACAAGTTGCAGTTATGTTCTGGATGTCACTGCTCCTGGCCAAGAAATAGTGTGGCACTTAGTATTATTTTCCAGCAACTTACCAAAACGTGATAATAGTGTGTTAAGTAGAAGTGCACTCAGAGAGCGCAGACCTTCGCCAAGGCAGGTTTCATGTACGTCCCTGCCCCCCTGGGGTGGCCTGTGGTGTTAATGCACAGAATCCAAAAATCGAATGGATTGTTCATTGTGCCGCACCCCACCCCTCCAAAAAATGTCATTAAAATCCATCGCGGACTATTGTAGTTATCGTCCAAACGGACAAACCAACAAACAAACCAACAAACCAACGCCGGTGAAAACATAACCTCCTTCTTAGGCCTTTGGCCTTGGCGGAGGTAATTAGTGCGCTTTAGAGGTGCTGGTAGGTGGTGGAGCCAAGCTCGCTGTTTTGCGAGCTGTTTAACTTCCAGTCTTTATGCTAAGCTTAGTTAGTCAGCTGTAGGCTGTAGCCTTATATTACCCAGACAGACATGAGAATGGTACTGATCTTCTCATCTAACTCTCGGTAAGAAATAAACATATTTATATTATACTTGGTTAATTTACACCACTGCTCTTTTCACTACTGGATCAAAACACTCATACCAGGCAGTCAACTTGACCACCTCTCACCTCGGCCACAAAACTGCTCTCAGTGTGTGAAACCGGCTCTCTGCAACAGAGCCGGTATTGTGCTGTAATGCTGTGAGCTTTCACCTACTCCCACTCTCGAGGATATTCAGAAAACAGCCACAAGATAGAGATAGCGATAAAGAAGAAAGCTGCACACTCATACGTACGCATATGCAAAAAGTCAAAGGTGAGGTTATAGCAGCCCCACCTTTTGGTTGAGTCCTCTTTTCCTGATTCTTCTGGCATCACTTCCTGTGGACAGGACCAACAGGGACAGCAGCAGCAGCAGCACCACAGAGCCCGGCATGGTCTGTGTCCTGCACCCCAGCTCCAAACTCTTTCTGCGTCTCCTCCCTTCCTGTCTCAGAGGTATTCCTCCTTCCTCTGCTTATTCCAAAGTTTGTCCTTTCACGCGTCCGTGGTGCCTTTCCGGCTGAAGCAATAACTCCCTGGTGCTCATGTGCAGCCAGAGATTACACAAGCCCTCTCCCTCCAACGGGACCTGCCTTTATATCCGCCTGAGGAAAAGTGCAGGGCAGAATGACAGAGTGGAGAGAAGGAAGGGGAAAGTACAGAGGGGATGAATGGAGGCAGTGTAGGGAAGAAACGAAAGAAGGAGAATAGTTAGGGGAGCAGGGGAAGGGAGAAACAGCAGCTGTCTGTGCATCAGTTGTTGAGAGCTGGAACTGTCTGCTGGCACAGCATGCGCACATGTCTCTGGGAGAGAGGAGAGGAGGGGAGTGGAGGGGAGGGAAGGGGGTGAAAGAAGGGAGGGGAGAGTATTAGATAGGGTAGTTTGTGTGTGTGTGAGACCTCCCCCTTGCCCCTAGTTGCATCTCGCTGCACATCTGGTGATCTTTACGTGAGTTTGACAGAGTTGTGTCAAAGTGCGGTCGGGGCATATTTTATATTCTGTGGCTTTGCCTCACATGTTTTGCTTGCGTGCGGTAATGTAGGAGGGAAAATAAATGACTTTGCTAAGTGTGGGGTTTGGAAATACTTGTTGACTGCTATAGCTCAGAGTTCCAGCATGAACTGTAACCATTAACTGTCCAACATCCATGTTTACATTTTTCTTTAGGGACAGGATATGAATGATTTATATGACAGTGTGGGAGGGAACACCTGGATGTGTATGAATGTGTCCATGTGTGTGCATTCCTGTGGCTGTATGACATGTTCAGTGAGGATAAAGTGTGATTTCAGTGGCATTGACCCATAAAAAAATGAAAGCATGTGGTGTTTCAGGGAAAGGGGCCTCTCTGTCTTCCTTTTTCACAACTTCCCAAGTTGCAGCCACTCAAACTAGGACATCCCCCCGTCTCACCCCCCCACCTTACCACTGGACCTTTCTCCCCTTCCCGTCCCCTCCCCTCACTCCATTCTCAGTGTCTTGCACTGAAAGGGAGAAAGAATGCCAAGCCCGCACAAATCTCAGTCATTATTAGTTTTACAGGAGCAGGGCTCATGTCACTGGGAGGCCCCGGCTTCACTTACACAAAAGACAGAGTAAAGAGTTAGAGTGGGAAAAACGAGAGAACAGAAAAGGGGGAGGTAGTGGAAGAGACCACATGGATATGTGAGACATACAGAGAGATGAGCCTTTCCATTATAGTGCAGAGGTGCAATTAAAGGGATAGTTTGGGTGTTTTGAAGTGGGGTCGTATGAGGTACATTGGAGAAGCAGACAGGAGTACCGGCACAGGAGCAAAGCAACTGTAGCCTACTGCTCTGGACGGGGCCAGCAGCAAAACGTATTTTAACCCCCGAAAAGAAAGATCAATCAATATCCCTTTAAAGGGACTGTTTGTAAGAATCCAAAATGCTTGTTAACAGCGACACCTGTGGCCGTTAAGTCAACGAAAGTCAGCGTTGGTCTCGCGCTTGTGCTCGCTCTAAATAGACATGAACGAGCATCGCTCAAAACAGTGAGGCGACACACGTCAGCTAAAACCATAATTTCACTCTATATTTCACCTGCTTGGCAGTAATGTTAGCTGACCAGACGAAGGTCTCTCTATGAATCAATGCTGATCCTAGTGTTGGGTTTTCCTGCTTCAGCCTCCCGACCGCGGCTGGAAGGAGACACCGGCACCGTCATCTACTGTAGGTAATACACTAAATATGAAGAAGTACCTTATACTGTACAACCCCACTTCAAAATACCCAAACTATCCCTTTAAGATATTTTGTAAAAGTTTGCTAAGCTCTGTTCCTCTTAGTTACTCGTGTTACGTCTGTCAAGCTTCTGTTTTTGGAAATAATGTAGTTTACTCCGACCAAAATTCTCAGTAATTTTGAGAGAGATAGACAATAGCAGGCTTCTCCTTTCTAGCTGCCGACTGCTGATTTTGTTACCTGAAACTACAACACGTTCTCATCCCAACTCGTCACATATTGACGTCACTTTGTGGTTGCAGTAAGCACGTGGTTAACACTGTGAATTCAAACAAAAACACTTGCTTAGGTTTAGGCAACAAAACCACTTAGTTAGGTTGAGGAAAGAACATCATGGTTTGGCTTAAAATGAATACGTTTGTAAAGTGAAAGTGAGACTTAACGGACGGGACACAAACAGCGGTCTCCTGGATGAAAGCCCTGTGTTTGCTGGACCCATCCACCATCCCTCCCACTCACCCTTTTTTTCGCTCTTTGAACTACGCCAACACATTCCCGACCACTTTCTCTGAGCGTTTCATATTGACGCGGACGGGTTTACATTGTAGTTAATTGAAAACCCGATGCTTCTCATACAGACGCCCTGGGAATGAGAACGGGCTGGAAACTACAACTGTAGCCAGTAGATTTTATACGCTGTAGCTAGCTACCTAATGAAACGTTAGCTCCGTGAGTTAGCTTAAAACTTTTTAACTTTTCTAGCTGATTCACTTTAAAACGAGAGAACAATACATCGAAAATTAATTGAAACGAAGAATACTTACTACAGATACAAAAATAGGTGTTAGATTTTAGATGGGCCTGCTATACGGTGGAATGGAATGAAATTCACTAGAATAAAAACAATATGTGTTGTATTATCTTGTTATGCTTTTGTAAAACTGTACCACACCCTGATCTATCTGCAGTTCTTCCACAATTAATGGAGAAAGACTGCAGCTGCACAGTTTCCAGTAGTAGACAGTGTGCTGCTATTCCCAGACAAGTTCTCACATACATCATCCACATCATCCTCCTTCCTAAATCTGGAATGTATACATGAATATTAAATAAACTAAACAATTGCATTCATGAACAGGACAAGGGGTGAAACTTTCACACATTCCAGACTATACGGATACAACTTTAAGTGCATGGCATACACATACTGTAGCCTACTGTATTGTAACTCCGTACACACAAAAGAGCTACCCAGATGTGGCATTCAGTCTGGATTCAGCATTCATTCGTACAGTTATATATGACAGAAATGAGAGAGAGGAAGGAACACCTCAGAGATAAAGTCGGCTGATGATCAGTGTGTTCAGAGACAAACTCTCAGACAGAAATTCCTTTCATCTGAGAGACCTTCTCTGGAGGCATGGACGCGTTGTAGCTGTTTCTGCAGGGTGGAGTGTCTGCAAGTCTCAGGGGGCTTCACATCACATGCTTCTACTCTCCAATGGTCAAGATTAATTCCAGTCTGATTCATGGCGTAATAGTTCTGAGATGGATCTGGCTCAGTGGTCAGAGCAGCTTCTCAGCCACATGTGACGATTAAACGAGCACAGTAAGTATGGGTTTATACAAGCCAAATGGGAATATGCGTAGCATATGTTTCATAATGAAGTCCAGCTTGTGCATCTGGATGAGATATGTGCGCTTTAAGGACAGAGGTTTAGGCAAAAGTGTTGATAGTGTGTGGTTTCTATGTCTGTGTACTCAAAACATTAACAAGGTGTAATATACAGTATGCATTTATTACAATGGTTGCTTCTGTTATTCACCATATTTCTAGCTGAAATGAGAATTTTGTGAAAGACATTAACAGGGATGTTCAGTGTAAATATTCAAAAATGCTTCAATCTTCAGCTATCATAAATGTGGAATATTGCCTATGAATACATATTTTGACATAGGAGAAGGTTTTTATCCACAGTCATGCAAGCAGCACTGTCAGGTTGTATAGGCACAGCGGTGTTTTGAGCTAAATGCTAACATCAACATGCTAACATGCTGATGTTTGCCAGACAACGTGCTAGTATGCTAACATTTGCTAATTAGCACCATAGACTTTAAATAAGAAGTGGACGTAGTAACCGTGACGTCACCCTTTGGTTTGTGGACTGACGTTTTGAAGCCTCGATCTCGGCATTTTGTCTGTCACCATCTTGTTTTTTTGCAACCAGAGGTGACACGAGAGGGTGGAGCTAAGTACAACTGAACACTGAATAAGTCATTTTAGGCGTCCAAAATGTTACAATCAACTTTCGTGAACTTAAAACACACTGTGAAAGGGTTAAAGTTGTAAGACGAAAGCGCAGACAACCCCCAGACCAGACAACGCCGTAGTAGCGACCTGTCAATCACAAGGTAGCCACACCCTAAAGCATACCCTGCTTTATGGTCTATTTGACTCTAAATTGGACCATAATTTACTAAATGAACATCATGCTGTATTGCAGAAGACTTGAAACTAGCGATTGAGACCATAAACTCATGTTTACAATGTTAACTGAGGTAATAAATCAAGTGAGAAGTAGGGTCATTTTCTCATAGACTTCTATATAATCAGTCATTTTTGACAATTTTACAATATTATTGTAATTAATTTGGCATTTTCAAGTAAGTATGTGCAACAAAGCAAGCTAACAAGGTGAAAAACAGGGCAATTATTATTTTATTGTTACTAGATGTTTATTAGGACACTGCTCTGGTGTGTCGCTCTTGTACCAGTGTGCTGAAGCTTGAAGCAGAAGCCTGTCAAAGCCATTCATTCCAAATCAGGGCAGTCAGCCTGAGGGGTCAGAGGTCAGCTGTGATCGGTTGGTTTGAACTAGGCTGCTTGATTCAGAGTGGGGTGAAAGTTGCAGTTACAGGCTGTATCCTCTCAACACATATGCAGTATGACACATTTAAAATACTTCAGAATACAATCCTAACTCATGCCTGCAGAATTTACTTGATCATACATCCCTATTTATTCTAAAGTGATTTCATCCTGCACTGCTGTGCCAAGTCCTTACAGCACTTTGACTCAAAACCAATTTTCTCCCTTTTATGTGCTGTATATCAACTCCAATAAAAATCTACTTTGCTCTGCTTTTACTGTCTCACATATAAAAAGTTCAGCGAGCATCGACTGCATTCCAGCATTTGGTTTTAATGTGCGTCAGATTGAATATAAACCTCGAGCAGCTGAAGACAGCAGATAAATATCTGATCTGATAATGTACCATTGGATCTGTGCTTTTTAAATTACGTCATTTGTGATGTCTGAAATATGATATACTGTTGCTTTTTCATGCTTTTATAGTTTTTCAACACAATGACATTGATGAGTTAAAGTGGGACAGCTGTTTAAAGATGCGGGCTGGCACTGGCTGATGGAAAAATAAGAGAAGAGGAGGAAGATCAAGGGGGGAAAAGGAAGAAAACAAGAAGCTGGAGGACAGGAGAAATGCAGATGGGTCGATAAAGGGAGAAAGAGGGTTGTGAGGAACGATTGACAACAGACAAAGAGAGGTTCACGTAGACCAAACATCTGACTGAGTTCTGTACCGTCTCTCTGCCTCTCATGTCTGTCTGAAGTCTTTTTAAGCTTGTATCATAAAACAATCAGTGTGTTATTATGAAGAACCAACGAGGGCCTATTGTGCTTATTTTCAGGTGCATACATGTATTTGGGGTTTTTACTTGAACATGATGACTTGATGATGATAATGTTCAAAAAAAGCTTTATTTTTCTCATTTCATTCTCTTTTCTATTAAGAATAATATAAAGAATGTAATGAAAATAAGGGGTGAAATGCATAGAGAAAATCATGCATAAATACATGCATAAATACACACTGTACATTTAAAAATAAATATAAAGTAAATAAAAATAAATGCAAAAATAAATTACAGGGAAAATTAAACAGAAGAGTAAATAAATAAGGGGAATTAATACAAAGATAAATTAATAAAAATTTCACATTTTATCAATTAATTAATGACTACATTCATTTTAAATATTTTTGCTTCATTTAATGACATGTTTTTTACGTATTGAATCCTTTATTTTATTATTATTATTATTTTTTTTAATATTTTTATTTTATTTTTTTATTTTGGCAGGTTCCATCCTTCATACTTTTCACCCTCTAAGCACCTGTACCCCCTCCCGAAAAGCCCAGTCTGCTCTGATTGGTCAGCTGCCCTCTCTGTTGTGATAAGTCAACTGAACCAAACTCTTCGGACTCTGCTCGAGCTCCGCTCTAACTATCTTTGTTTGAGGGTGTGCCAAACTACCCGCTAGGCAGTTATTATGCTAATGTATTACTTGATGACCAAGTGACCATGCTACTGAAGAAAAGGCGGGACTTCAAGCAAGGTGTTTCAGGCAGTTCAGGAGCTGTGTGTTTCTGTGGGGGAGAGTAACTCGCTTATGGCATTGAGTTTGGGCCTTGTAACGTTGCAGACCTTTTACATGCACAAAAAACTAAAGAAAAGGGAATGAGCACAAACACACACTGGGTCCTCTTTAAATTGCCAAAATCTTGCAAACTTGAATATGGAGCCACTCAAAATAAAAATTTGACTCTTCCCATTATTCATTGGCAATGTTTTGGATAGGGATGCACTGATACCGAAAGAGGATCAGATATCAGGCCAACACTGGCTCAAATAATTGGATCGAGTATTGGTGACAATGGGGCCGATCTATTCATTTCAATTCCATGTTTGTATACAATATAGATTATATACTGGAATTTTTTACCAATTTGTTGCAGCATTAAAAAGGTTTACAATTGAATTGTAATTCCTGTTAATTTTGAAGATTTTTTTTACCATGTTGCAGATGTACGATTTATTATTTTAATACAGTTGAGTAAAATTTTATCTATGTATTTATTTGTTACTTTTTATTTTCAGTTTCAGTCAAGCCTGATCCAGTCAATTCCACACAGTGAGGCATACAGTTTAGCCCAGGTATTGCTATCGGTATCGGGACTGAAAAAGTTGGATCGGGGCATCTCTAGTTTTCGAGCCTGAAGCTGTGGACTTGGGGGATATTTTCGCCTTCTACAATTACTGTAAATGAAGCTGAATTGCAATCTGGAAAGACACCTAGAAACATTTTATTTTTCAAAACGAGGATCACCTCAGGACATCTCAGATTAGCAACTGGCCATATACACATGAGACTGTCCATGTGCAGTAACCTGTTTCATGTATTTCTGCCCTCGGTGGAGGTGGCGTGTGGGTCTCTTTGCTAGTAATGCTCATTAAGCTTAACCCCCTGTAGCTACACTAATCATTTCTCATTACCACCACGTCTGTCTCTTTTCTTCTAATCAGAGGAGGTTAGAGCCATGCCTGATCTCAGCTGCTCCCCCTATTTCATTTCTGTATCATTATCCTTCATCCTTTAATGGTCCTAACCGGCACAAAGTCTGACTGTACTCAGCTGGCTCTGAGGGTTTCCCACTATATGGTAATTGCTTCTTTTCTGTCATTCTCCTTCTCTTTCTTCACAATCGGCTCTTTTAATTTTTTCTGCCTTCTGTGTCTGTCCGCTCGTTTGCTCCTACTTCAGTTTTAAGTTTCCCTCTTCATGTTCTCCTCTCAACTTTCTCCCAGCTGGTTTCTCCTCTTTCACATGCAACTATCTTCCCCTCTCTCCCCCCGTCTCTTGTCCCCCATTTCTGTTTGTCCCTTTTCCCTCTCACTCCGTCTCTTCTCATCTCCCCTCTTTCTCGTCCCACTACCGAGTGCTTTGAACTCAGGTAGCTGTGTAGCATTCCTCAACATGACCCCCGGGAGCAAGGTTGGCTAAAAAAAAGAAAAAAAGAAAAACTATTTCAGCTGTTTCTATAGCGACTCTGAGCCTAGGGGTTCCACTGTGGGGTCAAAGTGACCGGGAGGTGCTTCAATAAGTCCTGTTAGACTTCAAAGCTTGTCCTGTGTCTTCTGCTTTAGACAGTCCCATACACCTGCTGCTCTCTCTCTCTCTCTCTCTCTCTCTCTCTCTCTCTCTCTCTCTCTCTCTCTCTCTCTCGCTCTCTCTCTCTCTCCACACACACACACCCACACACACAGGCAGTGAGCAGGTGAAAACTGAAATTGTCCTACTTAGTTGCTAGAAGTAAAAGCACATGGTCAAAATCAGCTGCAGCAGAGGCCAACAGGCCCTTTTAGTCCCTAGTAAAAAAAAATGCTGAATACTACATTTCTCATGATGCAACTCAATAGCATCTTTCATTAAACTCTCCCAGCCTGCTGAATGGCCACTTTCTTTCAAACTCTGCACATTCAGGTTGTAATTCAGGCTTTCTGTTAAAAATTGCAAGTCTCCGGCCCAAGTCGAGGTTACCCTGATGACATCACAGTGACATCATCAGGGTCTTCAAACTTTGGAAAGCACCTTCCAGAGCCACAAGACATTACACGGCTATTTTGATTTGCAGCATCCGTGGTTGCAGTTTGCAACCAAGTACCCCTCTTCTCGCTCCTCCCTTTCTAAGACTGTGGTAACTTGAGCCGCTGAGTGCAAAATCGTGGTAACGCCATTCGCCACGCTCAGACGCCATCCTTACCATAATAACACTACTTTAGGAGCAACAGAAGTCAGATGGTGGCTGACGGTACGACGGTTTTACACTCTGCGGCTCACGTTACTGCAGTTTCACAACTACGGTGGCCTTCAGGTAATGTCAAAATGCTAAAGGCTGTCGCTAGAGCCAATGTTTGGTTTGTCCGTTCTGGGCTACTGTAGAAACATAGCGGAGCAACAAGGACCCGCATTCCATTTTTGCTAATAGATCCTCTGAAATGTTTCACAGAGTTCCTTTAATATCACTTTTGACATACTGCAAGAAGGAACATCTATTGTGACATCAGTTTTTAAGGACATTTATTCATTTATCAGCTCATTTAATAAAAAATATCTTAATATATCAAAGAAAATGGTGTTCATCTCCACACTGCTGATTTCGTTTGTTGCTCAGTCAGACGTGTTATCCCTTTAATGTGCTATAGACAGCGTGTAAATAAGGACTTCTTCATGTATCAAGTAACAGTAGATTTTAGGCTCACTGGATTGGAAATCCTCTGATCATTTTGAACCGGCAGTCTTCCTTTCCCTGATAATAGGTGGCCTCTACTCTCTCTTGGCAGTCAACCATGGCCTACAGTGTGTGTTTGTCTTTGTGTTTGAGTGTCTGTTTGGTTTTTATGTAGAGTTTCTATGAAACATGGATTATGTCTTTGTTCCTGTCTGGCAGATCAAAGGCTTGTGGTATTTTGTGACTAGCTCTCTTGCTGTGGCAAGTTTTCTTTTCTGCAATCTCTTTCCTCTAGTGTGTGTTTGTGTGTCTATGAGTGTACGTGTGTGTCTTGTGTCTGTTGGTAGAGGGGGGGGGGGGGATTCCAGCGTGGGCCACTGTTTTGTAAATTGTGGTTTGGAGTTTGTTATTGCAGATTTATGCAAAGTGACATGTTTATTTATGCTTGTTTTATTTGCATTATACCAGGTTGAAGATGTTTATCTGGTGCCTCTTGTTGGTTCGGGGTTATGAAAGCTAGTTTTCTTGATGATTGCACATACCAAACATTCTGCAGCAGAGGAAAAAACTGAAGAAAAGGCTTTTCTCTCTGGGTTTCAGGCTGCATTGGGATTGGAAAGAAATTCACTGAACCATTTAGAACTCATTGTGTTGTTTAAGCGATGTAATCTAACACTTCTAATTGTTTTTCAGATCTGCTGTTAAGTTAAAGGGATCATGCTTCATATATTTTACTTGCAGCAGCAAAAGATACTACATTCAGTTTGAGCACTGAACCGAAAAAACTGATGCAATTTACTGTGTTTTGTTTTTTTTGGTCTGCATCTGTAAATTCCCCAATCTTCCCTGTGGTATAATATCTGGATATATCTGCACTCTTCAGCTCAGTCCTGCTGTTAAGAAGGCTGCAAATGCAATATCAGTAGCTTCTCACTGGAGGGAGCCAAAGTCACATATTCACGTTGCAACCCAGCATTCATGTAGTTACATGACACTACTGCAATAAAGGACAAACACATTCAATAACAAAGTGTGAATTTAAAACAGTACATGTAAAACATCATGAATCAACTTCTGAAGTTGTGATTTTGATAGAAATCAATTAAAATGCATAAGACTCTGTTGTCACATTCCTGGCGTAAATAAACAGTTTCTGCAGTTTGTTATGTTACTACAGTTTAGTGTATTCCAGAAAGTGAGTTCAGTATTCAATATGAACACTTTAGGGACTGTTTGAAAATTACTGGTGCAGGGAGGAGGAGGGCTGAACCTTATATCAACATCATCCTTATTCAGCATTATTAATATTCCCCCTTGACTTGGGTACTCGACTCCAAAACCCTCCCACCAATATCTTAAAACAATAGAACAGTAAAACCCCGTAAACGATACATATCTAAAAGAGAAACGAAGAATCTAAAGTGGCAATCTTGATGATTTTCATTGAAATAAACATCTGTTAAGTCATTATTGACGAAGGAGGTAACACAACGGTGAATGAGCCTATGGCCCACTGATGAAAGTAATATTTATATATTTGAATGTCCGACATTCCCAGAAAAACAATGCTGTATTACATTTTTTCTCCATTGTACACACACAAAACAATTAACTATCCACACAATTCTGTATCAACAAAATGACACCAGACTTCTGAACTTCTGAATTCCACCGCACACAACGCAAGGTGCACCACACTGCCTTTTTGTTGCCCGATCAGACAGAGCGTTTTTGCAGTTTGCCGCGTCTTTTTATTTTATACATTGCTAGGTAACCACCAAATGAATGCTAACATTACCTTATTACAAACCATGAACTGTACGCGACCCAAATAGTTAATAATTCTGTTTAAATGAATGAAAACAGCATACCCGAAATCTTAAGTACCGCACTAATTTGCCTCCTTCTGTTTTCTGTTCAGATCATGGTAACTACAGTTGGTTAACTCATATACTGTAGTAGTTCTGGGTATCCAGCAACATCCTCCAGGTCTGCTGTTTTCTGTTCATTCATGGTAACTACGGTTGATAAAGTCATAAAGCTCCGGGTATCCAGCAAAAGTCTCCACAATGGGGAAAAAACGCTAATAACGTTGGGCGCTTCTCCGCTCTGAGTTGAATTTTTGTCAACTCGAGGCGTTCAGGGCGCTCCTGTAAAAACACGAGGTGCACAGAGTGGAACGACACGACTCAGTGATGCAAAAGCAGCGTGCGAAACGGTTCAATCTCCATGAAAACAATTACAAAAAGACGCCGCAGGCTGCTAAAATGTGCTCTGTCTGATCAAGGATTTAATCGACCAGGATTGAAATCTTAAGGTTTGCCACTTTAAGATGAATTACCCTGACATTGAATATCTTAATAGAACATTACTTTTCAGTGTGTGCAACCAATACAAAATTAAAAATGAAAAGAGTCTTTGTAAAATTGATGGCAAACCTCTACTGCAGAACGGATCAGTAACATTTAAAAGAAGAACTGCTTGGCAGCTTTGATCCCCCCTTTAATCATTTTTGTACAGTGTCTTAGGTTTGTAAAATCACTTGAGGTGTGACTTGATTCTGTCTCTGACTGTGATCTTTAGATCTCTTTTCAAACTCATCGTCTATCAGCAACAGAAAAAATGTTTCCCTCATTCATGTCATGTCCAGCTCTTTGGCTTTAGCTCTGGCACTTTGTTCCATCTTGTCCGCATGCATACGTTTCTTGGCGATCGACCTCTGACCCCTGCGGTTCATCTGATGGAGGAGGAGCAGGAACAGAGCAGAGACGATGAGAGCCACTCCTGCCATGATGAAACCCATTCCGTAGTCACTCATCTTGTCTATAAAGACTCCTGAAGGGAAAAGTGCGTGTGAGTGAATTGCAGCTTTGACGCAGTCATACTTTTTAATCACAATATTTTAGTCTAAAGTCAACATTCATTCCCGACTGGAATGCACCCACCCTGGCCAAAACACAGCGACGTCTCCCAATTATGGTATCATTTTGGCTTCATTTAATGACATATTCCTGAACGAGGCAAAAGACTGAGGCAGAGATAAGGAAGAGAGGATTGCACGAAGATTCATTTTATCCTGAGGCGGTAATGCCAGCGCCTTCATCCCGTGAAGGGAACATAATTAGAACGCTTTGATGAATCCTCAACATCCATCAAAGTGCTCAAAGTGCTGAACGGTAAATAAGCAAGAAATAGCCTCTGTGTCAGAGGGACCACGTTAAGCTATAAATAGGACACCACCTTCACTTTAATTAGCTCTTTTACTTTATTTGAGGTCAGTTTCAGCCTTCAGCATTATCATAAATTTAACATTTACATGTGGTGATGTTGCTTTAATCCAAATTATGGTACAAGGTTTTCAACTTGTTAAACCGAGAGATATTACTGTAAAAGGGAAATGGGGAAAGGACTGAGCAGGGTAATGAGAGGCATTTGTGCATTTTCCTCATATATCAGGCCAATTAAAATGGGCACATATACTGTACTGTGCAAAAGGGAAAGTTCAAGTTCTTCTACATCCTGCAGAGCGAAAGAATACATGTAGCAGCCCGTTGCCATTTAACAACTCAAATCACTCTCATTCCCTGTTTTTGCTGCCCTGAAAACCTTCTTGAAAATCCATAAATATCATCAAATGAATCCAAACTACAATTATGTTTTTTTCCCCCCACTCTGTTGGAGAGGTTTCCCCAGCTGATTTACTGCTGGCTCTGCTCAGAGGCAGGACACTTTCTGGCAGGGGTTGCTGTGCCTGGGTGCCAAAGTCAAGCTGGGTGTTTTTCATGCTATATTTATTGCTGTTGTTTAGATTTTTGTGTGAAAATGGGTCATAATCTCACTAATCGGGTTCAAATGCTCACTGGTTGGTAGGACAGCACTGTGGGCGGGGCTGCAGTTTGTGTTGGTTTGCACAGAGAGAGGACTGGAGAAATATATATTTTTTTCTACTAGATGTGAGCACCAGGGTTATTTCAGGTTAATAGCTGCCTAAGTATTTTTTAATTTCTCACAATAGAATAGATTAATTAAGATGATTGCAAACAGATCGCCAAAGTAGCTGACACATTTGAGAAGCTTTCCAGACACTGTGTCTGTTTACTTTAAAATGTATTTAAATATATTTTGAAACGTTGGTGGGATGTAACATATTATGGACACCTACACGTATTGTTAAAGAGGACCTGTTAAGCTTTTGTGCTTCCTCCCATTCCTTTAGTGTGTTATATAGTTTTTTTGTGCATGTAAAAGGTCTGCAAAGTTACAAATTCCAAAGTTCACACCAAAGGGAGTTACTCTCGCCCACAGAAACACTGCTCCTGTACCGCCTTGCTTGAAGTGCTGCTTTTTCTTCCGTAACGTGGTGATGTCACCAAGTAACACATTAGCATAATACCTGCCTAGTGTGTAGTTTGGCATGCCCTCAAACAAAGCTAGTGAGAGTGGAGCTGGAGCGGAGTCTGAAGAGGTTTGTTCGGTTGACCAATCACAACAGATTAGGCCAGCTAACCAATCAGAGCAGACTGTGCAGAGTAATGATAAAAACAAAGCATTTTTTGAACATTAAAGCATGTAAACATTCTATTAAAATCCCAAAATACAAGTATGAACCTTAAGAGGATAATAGGTCCTCTTTAAGTGCACAGATAATGGAATGAGTTGCTCCTTACAAAATCTATGCTAATCACAAAATAGGAAATGTACACAGCAGACAAAAAATATTTTTATACTGAGAGGAGAAGGCTGTGATTTATCCAAAACACCCTATCATGAAGATGCCCATAATATCAAATATGTTTTTTTGGATGTTTTATGTGTCTTCCCATAACTTAAAGCTGCTATAGTTGATTTTTTTTTTTATATTAACTATGGATCACATGACTATGTGAAAGTGACAGTAGTCACTCGTGGTGATGAATCCACAGAGAATAATCACTGTGTTTTAACGTCTTTCAGCTCATTGTTTTGGTTCTACGGCCCGCAACTTAGCTGTTTTAGTTCACTCTCATCAGTGTCGTTTTCGGCCACATCAGCCAATTGTTTTCATTGAGAAACCTTTGCTTAACCTACTGTACGTTATACCTGCCCAGCACCCAAAGGCAGACAGTAAAAGTTAGCAACTAGCTGGTGAACATAGTGGAGCAATTAGCAGCTGAGTACCCAGATATTCTCTCAGGGGTTGGTGGAGACCAAAACAGAGCTAAAAGGAGAGTGAATATTGGGCTTGCATTTGTCAGGTGGCCAGAAACACAACTCCAAATGAATGCCAATGTTGCTCTGTGTCTGCTGGAGGTGCTAACTTGAAATATGTGTTTACAGCTGGTTTCTGCTGACCCCAAGTGGCCAAAGTGTCGTTTATTGCTTTTGTCACAGGTTTGAACAAGTCTGAGAAAAAGAAAAATTCTATTTAGCATTTACAAATCGTTTTGGTTTTCTCTACTCCTTTGTTATACCATATCTCTATTACAGCTGTTCTCATGTCGTTGGACACAGTGTATGAATCTGGACAACTGTCACATGTAAGGGAATGGAAAAGCAGTGAGGAAGAACCTCCATTTAAAGGAGAAAAAAAGGATCTTTGAGAAGCAATCAGCCATGAAATTAACACAACCATAAAGTATCATGATATTGTAATTTTTGCACAGTTGCTCTCTGAATAAAAACCTCAGGTTCAGTGGGATGGAGCGGACGACAAAATTCCTTATTAATTGAAGGGTGTCGCCGCATGTCATGAAGGTCTAAAAATCTAATTTTGGTTGAATAGGCTCACTGGGCTGTGGTTACAATGCAGAACAATGTATAAGCACGTCCATTGTGTGAGATTTAATGTGATGGAAGAATAGGCTCAGGAAAATGACGGACACTGTAACCTTGAGTTAAGCCAACAGAAATGTTAATATACAGTGAATGAAGTACAATTCTATTCCATTCTGTGCAGCTTCTTGTTTTTTCAAAGCTGGCAGACAGTTAGCATGTTGGATCAGATCATAGGGTATTTTACAGCAACAACACAAAGCTAAAATCCATTTCTCTTTGATAGGCGCACTATGCACTTGCAGTTAACTATCAAAGCATCTTTCTCACTCACCGGCAATGGGCGGTCCAAGCAGGCTTCCGACACTGCGTGTGAGCATGTAGAACCCCAGCGCGCTCCCGAGCCTCTTGACCTCCACGACCTCAGCCAACACGGTGATGTGGATGGCGACCGTGGCGCCGTACGTCAGGCCGTAAGCTGCACTGAAAGCAGCCAGCTCCCAGAATGAGGAGGCCAGAGGGAAGAGGAGTAAAACAGCAGCCTGCAGAATCACTGTGGCTGTCAGCTGCTGCAACTGGTAGGAACAGAGACATGGTAGACAGACATGTGGATCAGCTGTTGCTTACGTCCATAGCCTATACACTTTTCATGTATAGGCAGCTTCTTTACAGGAATTGTTTGACATTTTGGGAAATATGCTGATTATCTTTCTTGCCGAGATTTAGATGAGAAGATTGACACAACTCTTAGACATGATTGAGGTATCAATCTTCTTGTTTTACTATCGGCAAGAACGCAAATAAGCTTTTGTCCTAAAATGTCAAACTAGTCCTTTAATATAATCACATGTACTATGCTACATTGTGCAAATACCGAAGCTTGGCCGTACGTTTGCTTTCAAATATGTGATTTTGAAAATGTCGTTGCTTTGGTTAAACTGAACGTACCGTTTCCACCAGTCTCAAGTTTGCCACCCAGCCTAAGAACACCCTTCCAAACACATCGAACGCTGCACAGATGGACATGAGTGCAGCCGCCTGGTACTCCTCAATCCCCTTACTACGGGCATATGGAACCATGAACAGGGATGGGGTAAATAAACCCAGTGCAGCAAACACCCCAAACGTTGAATAGACCATGAATCGAGCATTGGTGATGAGGGTATAATCTACGTGGCGAAGGATTTTGGTCCTTAGTTCTGGCCTAGTCCTACTGTTTGAGTCTTGTACTTTCACGGTTGAATTCGGTATCTCTTCAGGGTTGTGATCTGATCCCTCAGATATTCTCAGCTCCTCCACCTCCAGGCAGCTTGGTTTGCTCTGCTCCAAGTCGTCTTTTGGTAGCAATTCCAAGGACAAGCCTTCCTCCTCTTCTTTGACCGCACAAGTCACATCTCTGGTGGCTTTTAGAGGCCTCAGCAGCATCCCGCACACACAGAGGTTAAGCTGCAGACCCCCCAGGATTAGAAAAGCACCCCTCCACGAGTAGCTGTCAATCAACAGCTGGAAGAGGGGTGTGAGGACAAAGGTTAGGGCGCACTCTCCAGCGCTGGCCAAGGCGTTTGCCATCGGACGCCTCTTCTCAAAGTAAAAGCCCAGCATGGTCACTGTCGGGGTCCATGTCATTGCATAGCCAAAACCTGCAGCACAGCACTCCAGTGAATATCATGTTTTGTGTGTATGTTTTTGAGACTGTGTTGTATGTGTGTGTTTGCTTCAAAGCACTCACCATTTAGGAGCCCAACTGTTAAGTAGAGTTCAATCATGTTACGAGCAAAAGCCCCAAACATGACTCCTACGCCGCTTATCAGTCCCCCCATTATCACTACAGAGCGATGGCTGTAGCGAGCACTCAAAGCAGATGCTGCAGGAGCTGCAGAGGGTCACATTCATATATAATACTATTCAGGAAATATACAGTTATTTTATATGGGGTATACTGAATGTTTATTGCACTTCACAGCAGGTATGTATTTTTAAGATGTATAAATGAAAATGAAATATAATCCTGTTTAATTAATATTCTCAGTGAAAATAGACATTAAAGTGGCAGTAGGCAGAATATTTTTGGCATCATTGGGCAAAAATTCCATAGTAACCTTTTAGCATATTGTAATTCAAGTGTTCTGAGAGAAAACTAGACTTCTGCACCTCCTCATGGCTCTGTTTTCAGACTTTAAGAAATCTAGCCTGTGACGGGAGACTTTGGCCAATCACAGGTCATTTCATAGAGAGAGATCCTATTGGCTGTTCATTCAATGGAGGCAGCTGTCAATTACTTGGGAACTCCGATAAAATGGTCAAACTATGGAGCACTGATCAAATATGAATCAATATTCTGTTACTGTAATGTCTATTTCTCGCCTCAAATGTTTTCAGAAACATCTTGGAGTGTAAAATGAGAAAGTTTGGTTGGCGTTCTTGAGTGATTGACAACTGGCTCCGTTACAGGAAGGCTGCAGGTTGGCTCTGATTGACTGTTTTCCTCCGGGCTGTGAAATCTTGAAGATGCTGTTAGGAGCATCAGAGGACACAGAGACACATGATTTTTTTACGATTACCTGTCTCATGCACTATTGCCAGGATATAGTGACCATTTTATAAAAACAACTTTTTTTAATCAAACTTGCTTCATTCTACCCACTGCAGCTTTAAGTTAAACCACAGAAGAGCTTAAGGAGTTTTTAAATTAATCCCATTGACTCTTGCTGCCTGAGTAGACCTACATTTTGCAGCAGGTCATAATTTAATTTACCGACACACTCATTTTGAAAATCAAAAAGCAATGTTATTGAATTTTCCTATCAGTTACTGCTGGTCAGAACCTCAAGAAGTCTGTTAGTGCAGAGTCATCTAAAAGATTTGGCATCAAGGTCAAAAAGAGTGGAGGGATTTTAAAAGATATGAATATGAAGTTAAGGGAATACTGTTGAAATTGAGGGGAATAAAACATGTACCGATGTTCTACGGTGTATATATATTTAATAAGCACAGTGATTTTGAATACAGATGTATTCGTAGTCAAAAAAGATTCTCATAATTACCCCCAAAGTGAAGGGCAGCCACGGCAATAGAGGAAATCCACGATGTTTCTGTTGCTGTGGTTTCAAAGTATCGGTGTATCTCAACGAAGAATACACCAAAGGCCTTAGTGACCCCAAAGGTCAGGCCAAAGACCAGGAAGCAGGAGAGCAGGATGAACCAGGAGTAGCCACCATCAGGGGCTGCTGCTGGTACCACGGCTACCCTCGCTTTCTGAGCCTTCACTGGAGAGTCCATGTTGATCTGTTCTGGTTTCTGCCACATTCAAATATCTGGGAAAAAACACGTTTTTCTTTTGTCATGTTTTGTACACAGAGGTGGAAGTGACAAATTACATTTACTGTCATTACTGTAACAAAGTAATTTTTGTGTACTTAAAAAAAAAAAAAAAAATCATAAATTGTACCTTTACTTAAAGGGACTGTCTGTAACTTCTTACACGTATAAATCAATCCGGATCGGTGTCACATGCGCGCTCGCGTTGGGCTACGCTGTTCAGACAAGACTCCAACACAAACTACACGGAAGCACCAAAACCGCAAATCTAGTGAAGCCCGTCTTGCAAAACAGTGTTGGCCGCGGTCGGAGGACGCGGGGGAGACCGTAGCTTTGGTCTCCAGGACTGGAGTCTCTGCTGTACTCTGCTCCTCTGCTCCTCTGCCTGCCTGCCTGCCTTCACTCACAGCTCGCTCCACCTCACGTGCAAGCGTGCACACTACACGCTGCAGAAGAATTAGTTTAGCTCTGAGAATATCTAGAGAATGTACAGTGGACGTTTGTGCAGAAATGAATGCTGCAGCAACAGAGGTTTCCCAAATCTTGTGAAGTGACGGGGCCCCGCAACGAGTTACGTTATCGTCTCTGACCGATGCCGGTGTCTCCCTGTTTCCTTCGGCCGCGGTCGGGAGGCTGAAGCAGGAAAAGCCAACACTAGGATCAGCATTGATTCATGGAGAGACCTTCGTCTGGTCAGCTAACATTACTGCCAAGCAGGTGAAACATAGTGATATGGTGGTTTTAGCTGATGTGTGTTGCCTCACTGTTTTAACGGATGCTCGCTCACATTCAGGTAGCGCGTGCACACGGGCGAGCGCAAGCAACATGACACTGACTTTCGTTGACTTAACGGCCATAGGTGTTGCTGTTACAACCAATTTCTGATTCTTACAAACACTCCCTTTAAGTATTTTTTTATTTCAAGTATTGTACGTCGCTGCATATTAAATCACATCCGTTACAGAGTAAAAAAAAATATCACATTAAAAAGTAATGATAAACAGAAAAGGAATAAAAAAAGGAGCCAAAGGCCGCAGACACACCAGCAGTTTCTTCTCTGCTGTAGCTGCTGGTTCGTCTGCAGCCGCAGAAGGGCAGAGCTCCATGTGGGGTAACAGTCTGCACTCGGCTGACAATCTGGAAAACGTACATGTTGAATGTGTGCGTTCACTGGCCAAGTGTCAGGGTGTGGGGGATGGGATCGTATCTGGGTCGGGGTTTGGCAGTTTGTGAACATTACAAAAATGCACAACAATGCAATTAAATTGAGGATGATGTCATGGGTTATGGTTAAAGCTGCAGTTGGTAACTTTTTAGCAAATATGATAAAAAAGTTATTTTTATAAAATGGTCACTATCCTGATAGTGCATGAGAGAGATCATTTGTGAAAATAGCATGTTCGTCTGTGTTCTCCTAGTGCTCCCAATGGCATTTGCAAGATTTCACAGCGCCGAAGGAAAACAACCAATCACCCTCCGGCCGGTGGGTGGTGCTTGGTTTTGGCACTAAAATATGTTTCTGAAAACATTTGAGGAGAGAAAAAGCCATTACAGTAACAGAATCTTGATTCATATTTGATCACCGCTGTCTGGTTTGACAGTTCGATTGGAATTTTCGAGTTTTGCGAGCAGTGATTGACAGCTGATGTAGAGACTCCTCGGCTCTGATTGGTTGTTTTTGTTTGAGTGCGGTGGAATCAAATGCCATTAGGAGCACTAGGGGGAAGCAGAGGAACATGTTTTTTTTCACAGATTATCTGACTCATGCAGTTGTATAAAAAATAACTTTTTATCATATTTGCTCAAAGTTACCGACTGCAGCTTTAAGGTTAGTATTATTGTACCTAGGTTGCATCTATGTTAATCACTGATTTAATCAACCAGCGAGCACACTAAGTAATCCAAATCAAGAACACAATGTTCCGTCACAAACAGGTAAACGCCGGGTCGGACCAAATGCTAAAAACATCCATCAGTGACTTCTGCATTCACTGAGGAACATTTACCATCAGTGAGGTGTGTGTGAGACCTTTCGTTTTTGATAACTGTGACAGCCGAGCATTCAGCTCCAAAATTTTTCAATTTGAGGAGCGGAGTGGGACCAGAGAGGTTGAGTGGAATGGTCATATTAGGCTTCGAGCATGAACGAGCAGGGAAGTTGAATCTCGATCAGATTGTGGAGGACATTGCGGTGCTCAAAACTGGCAGAATGCCATTCAGACAGTTGATTACAACTAGAAAAGATGTTAACTCTCTCTCCAGAGGAGGATGTCAACCATGTTTGTGTGTGTGTGTGTTTGTGTGTTACATGGTTTGCAAAAACAGCGTATACATACTGTATATGTTACTTTTACTGGAGTCAAATTTTTTTGAAAGTTACTACTTTTACTTGAGTAAAATATCCTAGTACACTTTGCATCCTTTTTGTACACCATTCACAATATTTGTAAATATAGAAATTGATTTATAATTTCAGATGTCATCTGGGAGTCTGGCATATGCGCAATCATTTATTAGAGAGGAATTTTTATCTTACATTGTGGGGGTTTCTCCAATGACAAAAAACTAAGTATTTTGATACGGATACATTTCATTCTCAGGTTTTCTATTACAGCTGTTGTCTTGCTTTTTTCCCCCACTCACGTGACAAAAGTTCATGTTAATCCACAGTAACATCTGGGTTCACAGTTCAGTCACAATTAGAACTCATCCAAGTAGATCAATAAACAACTACAATATATACTGACTAATCATTATACTGCACATAGTAGAGCAGCTGCTTATTTCTGTTTTATGATGCTGGTGATGTAACTTCTTTCATAAGAATTACATTCATTGTGAAGCATTGCCTTTAACAATCATCACACATTTTATATCCTTCTTTGAGGATTTATGCCAATTCTCCCTCGAGCAGACTGCACCGGTGCGACCACAGTACCAAAATCCAGAGGGCTGGATTCATCTTGTTTTTCAGTGTCTTTTTACCATGTATGATCATCTGGACTATAAGCTTATAGATATAAGCTTTCAGATATTAGAATTTCCAAATATGACAGGTATTTATATGAAATTTTCAGGAATTGGATATGATATTTCACTGTTCACAAAATTATCTTTATTTAAGCAGAATATATAATGTATAACAGAAGGCTATTGTTTGACATCAACAGCCTGTAAGAAATTTACACAACAGGATCAAGAGAATCAAGAGAAGGAAATAAAAAGTAAAAGTTTGCCAGCTGTTTGTCATCTCTTTGGACCACAGTCAAGCAGATTAGATTTACCGTCCATGATAGGATTTAGCTCAATTCTTTTTTCCGTTGATGAAAAATACATATCGCAAATACTAATAACAATAATGGAGCTTCACAGACTGCATAAGAACCTGTTTATAAAGGATTTTCAAGCATTTTAATAATGGAGATTACCCACCTCATGTGTGATTGGACTGAAAGAGGTCTGGACCCAAATCTGGATCATGACCCCAAAAGCTCACAATACAAGCCAAGGTGAAGCATTACAAAATTCACAATACAATTTAAACTTTACACATTATATTTATGTAAAATCACATTTCTACCATACCTGTTGAAGTCAAATTGAAACCATCACGCTGCAGGCCAGCTCTCCAGACTTGGTGTTGTTTCATAACCTGATAGCATGGTTGGCTTGGCACTCTTTTCTTGTCACATGCAGCAGTGTGTGCCACTCACACAGCAGAACCTGCCTAACTGGCAGAGAGAGCACGTTCCAGTTTTAATGGTGCAAGGGTCAAACGTGGGCAGTAGGTAACAGTGAGAGTAGTGAGCAAGACAAAGAACGTAAAGGGTTAAAAAGCATGTTGAGTAAGACATTGATGGTGATGTGCCTTGTGAGGTGAAATCCTGAAGTCGTCTGAGGTAATGTGTAACACATGTGCACTCGAGCAGCTAACCTGCCCAGACGTTTGTAATCTGTTTACTCCATTCCTGTGTGTTGAGACGCTTAAAAAAACAGCACATGCAGGGCAAAGTTTCATCAACTGTTTTGTAAGTTTTTGTGTGTTCATGTGATTCAGAGCCAAGAGCAAGAGAAAAAGAGCAGATTTGAACTGAAATGGCATCTTATCTTGTGTTTGACATCAGCAGTTTCCTTTCTATATTTAGAACCTAATAATGTGAAAAGGGAAATGAAGTTGAAATATATCCCTGACTACATTAAGTACCTCTGTATTAAAGAGGACCTATTATGCTCATTTTCAGGTCATTTACTTATATTTTGGGTTTCTACGAGAACATGTTTACATGCTTTGATGTTCAAAAAACACTTTACTTTTATCATACCGGCTGTGCTGCAGCGCCTCTTTTCAACCTCTGTCTGAAACGCTCTGTTTGGTCAGCTGGCCCACTCTGTTGAACCAAATCAAACTCTTCAGACTCCGCTCCAGCTCCGCTCTAACAAGCTTTGTTTGAGGGCGTGCTAAACTAGCCGCTAGGCAGGTATTATGCAAATGTGTTACCAGGTGACATCACCACGTTACAGAAGAAAAGGTGGTACTTCAATCAAGGCATTCAAGGCAGTTCAGTGTTTCTGTGGGGGAGAGTAACTCCCTTTGGCCTTGACTTTGGGCTTTGTAAATTTGCAGACCTTTTAACAATAGCCTGTAACACATTAAAGGAAGGGGGAAAAGCACAAAAAACATAATAGGTCCTCTTTAAGACAAATCTTGTTTTATTTCTTCAATAACTTAATGCCCCTGAAAACTTGATTCCAAATCAAGTATTTCTCTATAATATTAAATATTTATGATTGACATTCAAGGTTAGATCTGCAGACTAAATGATTGCTGCTCTCTAATTTGATCAACTATAGCTAGATAGCTAATTAAGCTAACTTAGCTCCATGAGGCTGTTATCTGCAGACTTGTTTGACACAAGAACCCTGTAAAAAGGGTGTTACATATGCACTTGATTTATGCTATATGATACACGTCCCAGGCAATATGTCAGCATGGGAGAGCAGTTAGCCCTAGTATTCCATACAGACATGACTAGGGAAATTTAAAATTGGACAGTTATTTCCTTCGAACTGACTGTGATGAGATTTATACTTAATTGTTCATATCTACAAACGGCATGTTTAATTTTTAACTTTACATTTAATGTAACATTTAATTTAATTTTTCCCCAAATCAGGAAATAGCCACTAACGTTACACTGGGCTCTGGTAGCATCCAGAACTGGCTTCCACATATTGACTGAATACTACACAGTAAATGTGTCCCAGTCCTGAATTGGGCCTTTTAGAATGTAATGTAACCCCACAAAATAAGGTAGTTTAGAGCAGACGAACACACTGTTTAAATGCCTGCATTCCTTACACTTTTGCTGTTGTGTTTTTGGTTTTGGGAATGCAAAAAAAAAGACATGACCTTCCAAACTTCTTATTACAGACCTGTGCACACCTCTTTGATGTGTGGACATTCAAAGCTTGACAGGCCTGCCGTTATGTATTGCTGTTGGAGGGAGGGGTTCAGTGAAGGGTCAGTTGAGAAAATTATGTTTTCAAGGCCACAAATGTCATAGTAGTGTTTGGTGAAATGTATCCCTAAACAGATTGACACACTGGTATTCTCTGTTTACACTGTGCCTTTGTTTTCTGCATTCAGAAATGTAGAATTTCCAAATAATTCCTATCATCGTTCAGCAGTGCAACATTCGGGCCACATGGATTCAAAAGTGGGAACTGTTGCAATCGTTACATTTATGATGTCCCACCACAAAGTGCCATTTTTATAAAAATAAAGAATAAACTGAGTCTGAGATATTAATTGGCACATGATAAACACCCTCATGCGGAGATCAACCTACAGGCCCAGACAACCGAGACGATGTTTTGCATGGGGCAAGTCAACACAGTGGGGCGCCCAGCAAGTCCTTTCATATGTGATAAGCTTCCCCATGTCCACATCTCTCCTGCTGCCTCACAGACAGCTAACATGAATCCTCTGATGATTAATGTGTCACAAACCAAAGCAAAATCAACAAGGTGCTCAGAGTGTACGCCGCCAACAGATGAAGCTCAGACACAATGCTGTCTAAAGGTCATGAAATGACTAAGAAATGCTATTAAAATCATTCAAAACCAACACAAATACAGACATGAGATGCATTTTCAAATGGTCGTGAATTGATGGCTTCATTATCCCACAAACAGCTCAGACACATGCCTCGTAAATTACCCTTAACTGCCTCTCAGTGGTACAGCCTGCCAATAAACTTTTGCAAACTATTAATTCAGCCTATGAACTGCCTCTTTTATGGGCTTTACAGTTCACTAAAGAGGCACAGTACCAAGGCTTGGGGTGTGTCAGATCGTTACTGGGGATAAGCATCATTACAAAGCCAAGTGCACAGTTGTTCGGGCCCAGTTTCTGTGGGCTCCTGAGTCAGCAGACAGTGGCAAAGACGTTTTTATTTAATAGGTCTAATGACATTAGATCTTCTGGAACTGCCACACAACACTTCACCATTTAACTGACAGTATTGGGGGTGACTCATTGGCCTGCTTTAGCTTATTTAATGTTATAGTTTCGTTATTTAGTTATATTTCTAACGGTATTCTGGTTTTGGTATTTTGGTATTAAGTGCATACAATTCCTGGTGTCTGACTGGAGTCTGGTGGCTTTGAGGAGCACATATATGTGTATGTTTTCTACATTAATAAGTTTTGATAACGGAGTGTTTATTTGCCCCTGGGAATAGTCACACTGCAGCTATTCGCACCAAAACTACTTGGTTAGGTTTAGGAAAACTATACATACAGTGCATATATGTGCCTGGGTTGGATGCAAATAGCATTGTCGGCTACGGACACCTGAGTGCTTGTCTCTGCCATGCTATTTACACCAAATAGCCACATTGGCTCTTCCGCCCCGGGGCAAATAGTATTGTTGGCTACTGACACCTGGGTGCTAATAGCATCTGCCTTATAATAACTGTCCAAATCACTGTTGATTATATTTATTATATATTCACTTTGACGCATGTCACAAAGCATTGCACTGGAAAAGGGTAGAAAATTAGCTTGTCCACCCCGATTGTCATGTTTCCATCACTGCCGATTGGAGCTGGAGCCGATAAATATTTGTGACTGCTGCAGGGTCATTTGTCCTGGGAATGAATGCCGATTGTAACCTTTCCCACTAAAGACAAAAGCCGGATGTTAGTGGGTGTTAGTGTTCTTTTGCCCAGTGGGAAAGGGGCTTAATATATACCGTATGTCATACAATACAATTATCCAATATCATGACATTATTTTCTACTATAGTGCATTTTTATATTTCTACTAGGGCTGTCAAAGTTAACGCGATAATAACACATTCACACAAATCCGTTTTAACGCCACTAATTTCTTTAACGCAATAACGCAACTTGCAATTTTTAGGTTGTAGTGGGCTAAATTTTTACACTAGAGTGAATATACTGGTATCATATGAAACTAGAAAACCTAAGGAATCGGTACCAACCATGTCATACTATCTTGTCGCGAAGGAGGATAAATAACGCTACAAGTTACGCTAAATTTTGGCGAGAAAAAATTGGCATGGCCATTTTCAAAGTGGTCCCTTGACCTCTGACCTCAAGATATGTGAATGAAAATGGGTTCTGTGGATATCCACGAGTCTCTCCTTTACAGACATGCCCACTTTATGATAATCACATGCAGTTTGGGGCAAGTCATAGTCAAGTCAGCACACTGACACACTGACAGCTGTTGTTGCCTGTTGGGCTGCAGTTTGCCATGTTATGATTTGAGCATATTTTTTATGCTGAATGCAGTACCTGTGAGGGTTTCTGGACAATATCTGTCATTGTTTTGAGTTGTTAATTGATTTCCAATAATAAATATGCATATTTTCCTAATCCCATGTTGATGAAATGATTAAATACTTGACAAATCTCCCTTTTAGGTACATTTTGAACAGATGTTAAAAAATATTTTAATTGATTGGCAGCCCTAAATTTCTACTTATGAATGTTATTGTTGGACCACTCACACTTTTAGTTTGAAAGTTTAGTTTTGCTCTGTATTCTACTGAAGGTCACTGTGCTCTGCTCGGGTATTAGAGCTTAGAGAGACAGACCGACAGACAGACTGACAGAGGGGGGTGGAACAAAAGAATCAATCTTCATCCTCTGCATCTGTCCGACACCCAGACAATAATTTAGAAGGGGCTAGATCTCCAGGATAGTTTGAGTTACATAATATCAAGGGGAGAATTGGGTTTTCAGAGGATCTTCTGTAATGTTAATTCATGATAAAAAGCTTGCTTTTGGTGCACATATCATTGAATTATACATCCCCAACGGGTGTTCTAAAAACAATTAAAGATTTATAGGCATTGGCGATAAATTATAAATCTATGGTGGGGATGACTGAAGGGGAGATCAGTGGTATAGATGGAGAGGAACACCCTCTGAATAATGAATATGTGCTGTAGAGGCCTGTAGTGGGCACAGAGGGAAGTGTTATTAGCTGTGTTTCCAGAGGAGGACGGACTCCTCTGATGCCTTTTTTTGTTTGTCTTCTTCGCTGGTTTCACTGTAGCAGGAACGTGTTTGTCTGGGCAAGCTGCCCCTAAATGTCACCAAATAAGTCCTAAAGAAATAATGTTACGCTGTCTGTCTTTCATACACAGCCTCAGCTCTTTATGCATGCAAGCGCTGTCCATAGTGACCCTGCAGCATGTGAAGAGAAGACAACACAGTTCTGGTCTTACTCAAGATCATTACATTTTAATCTGGGTTCGTGTTGCACAACCACATTGGCAGTATTTCTCAAAGATTCACTCAATTGAATTTGAAAAAAAGACATGGAAAAACAGCTATCTCTGAGAACTTCTGTATACCAATTTCTGAGCCAACTTTGCTGACTAAACCTTTGTTGTTGTTGTTTATTCCATGTTTTTGAAATTTTTGAAAACTTCAGCAATTCAGCAAGTTAGTGATGCAATAACTCTGAAATACAGTTGACTCCATGTCTTTGAAGGAAAACTATTTGAGTGGGTTGACAGCCAGCTTCCTCGCTCTACTCATGTGTGGAAGGAACAGCTCTTTTAGTTGCATGCTTTATCCGCATGCAGTAAACTGCTTGTTTTCAGCCACGCTAGCAGCTCTGGTGTGGCTCTATGGTAATGTCGGTTGGTTTGTCCAACACTGAAAGATCTCAACAACTATTGGATGGATAGACATTACATTTTGGATTGACGTGGGATGATTTTGGTGATCCTCTGTCTTTTTTATCTAGCACCAGTTTTCACTTGACATTCGTGTTTCTCAGAGAATTAATCTAAATGACTTTGGTAATAACTGTATGTAAAAAATTAATCACTAATGCATTTGGTGCCTTCAAATGGGGTCGTGTTTACCATGCTCACGAGAAGAGTCTATATGAACGTCCCCTTCTTGTGGTATACAGGACCTGATAAATGGAAATTTTCTGAAAGCTCAGGGTTCACAACTTGTGACATGTTTGTTGACGTTGTCAGACATGGCGGAGGCCATGGAAGTTAATTTTTTGGTACATAATGTGTGAATGTATTGTTATTTTAGTCGCATATTGTTTTTCTTCGTAATTTTATATGTCTGAGGAAAACGTTGATATTCCCAACATATATTGTCCTTTATTTGTTTTTTGAGGTTGTAGTGTTTTGCGTTAATTATTGGGTGTTGAGAAGGTGACGGCCCCTTTGTTATTCCAAAACACCAATAGTTAAAAAAATGTCCCATTGGATCGAAATAAGCCCATTTGTCCAACGGTCCGCTGCCACGAAAACAAAAGCCCAATGCTCTGAAAATACACTGCAATCTGCTGAAATCCGAATGTTCCACAGGGGTGTGCAAGCATTCATAAGAACCCACAAAATCAATTTTTATACATTTCCATGCAAATTTTTCGGACGAAAATCCGTGCTTCGTGTGAAACGGCTCGAACAAGGTAAACATTGCACCTTATAAACATGAGCGTTTAAGCACTGTAATAGTGTAGTATGCTGATGTTCACATTTAGCTCAAAGTGTCACTTTGCATACAGTATGTTCACCGTACAGAGCAAGCTGTATATTCTTATTTATCCAGTACAGGTACTTCACCTCCTTATAAATAAGGCCAATATGGGGCTCAAAATGGGGCTTAGAGCCCTGGTTGACCAATGAAAGAAAGTCAAAATAAATGGTTTAATTCACAACAAATAGCCACCCAATTGCAGAAACACTGACCTCTAGTCGTGTGAACATGACACTGAGCGGGGTGCCAGTTGTGGACAGATTTATGGATGTAACCATCACAGAGCAACACTGATTACTGATGAACCCTGAGTGTGTCCATCAGCCACTCACACATGCACCACAGTAATTCCTGTAAAAGCTAACAAGACAGTTGGGTGTGTGTGTGTGATGCAATCAGACACTTGATTGTGTGATGAGCCAAGGTCATTGTAAAAGAACAATGCGGTGGTAATCATACAGGGAGAGAGTTCGCTGGCATCGAGTGGCCGGCTCTCTGATTAGTGGTGGAGCCAAAAGTCTGGCAAATGATTGTTTGTTACCATTCATCTCTGCGTATTTATCTGCGATAAAAGACAAGTCTTATCTCAGATCATGCAGGAGTCATGCCACACCCACACACACACACACACACACACACACACACACGCACACAGGCCTCTTGACTCTATAATGATTTAGGTCAGTTTGGTGCTTTTGTTTTTATCATCAGGTTGCAAATGTGTATACAATGATTCTGTCCTCATAGCTATTCAGAAACCGTAAGAAATGTGTTTCCAAAGCCATAATCCATATTCATATATGCAATATGACAGATTGATTGGCCTCTGGTGATTTAATTAGAAGAACTGTGAGGTTTTAAACTCTGCACAGCTGGCTCCTGGGCTGAGGAAAGTTTAAAGATGTCTTTGTGAGCTAATTTTTAGGCTAGTCAGGTTCTTTAAAAGTGGCCCCCGGCACCTTTCCTACTCTGTCTTCTCCGAAAAACGGCTTAGTCAATAATCATTTAGGATTCAACCCTGCTTAAAAACCAAAGCATGTACGCACCCTCACTCACCAACCCACACACACACTCTGCCGCTCCTGTGCTGCCACATCTGCACACCCCTGGAGCTTGCAGATATCCTTTCATCCATCTTCACACTTTCCTCAGCCGCAAAGAATGTTCGGCGGCCGGCTTTGTTTTTAGCCGAGTGTGAATTAATCTGGTGAATGAATAGGAGAGCGGAGCGGGCTTCCTCCTGACAGCCTTGTCAGAAATTCTGCAGACACACGCAAACTTACTGCAAGCCCGAGGGGAAATAGATTTGACCTTTTTTGACGTGGGTACAACCATTAATCCGCGGATCGGGCCGTATTATGCCCAAGTGGCGAGGGAGGTGTGTCTCTACCCCCTCCTCCTCTTTTCCCCAAGCTACACTTGTAAGAATGATGCAGACAAAATGCATGAATGTGTGACATCAATTTGCCCTGTAATAAGCATGTGCCCCCTCCTTAACCTACTTATCCAAGGGAATTAAATGTACTGTACAAGTGAGGAGGAATTCTACTTGGGGCTCCGTATATTTCTCTATCATATCATATTTTCATCTATTTTTCTGCTGCTCAATCCATATTTTACCCATTTCATACATCTCAGCCTCTGAATACTTCTATTAACTGCTGATTGAAGCATTTGCAGTCGTGACTTCTCCTTCCTAACAGCAATTTTATGATCTATTTTAAACTAAGGATAAGTTGCTGCACAGTCTCTCAATTGCATGACCCGTCTTTTGCAGCCCTGCATTTTGCCCTCCACTTCTGCTTCAGTGCTTCAGCCATTTGCTCGCCTCTCTGTGGCACCCTCCCAGAAAGCACAGGTGTGTGTGGGCTCACCCAGATGGCGGTGTTGCTGATGCAGAGGGGAGGCAGCCAACCAGTCGATTGCATGCGGGTCACCCACCGGCCAAGGCGAAACCTTTTCTAACGCTAGTTAATAACGAGGGCTTTCATCAAGTAGTATTTCCAGAGCTGGCAAACAAATCTTTACTGCTGAGGATGAAAAAAGCAACACACCTAAAAATCGGAGGTCCGTATATCTTTCAGAGAATAATCATATCAGGAAATTGCCATGAAATTGATTATATACATGTGCATTCAAGCATTTAAAAGAATATGAAACGTATAAGTACTATGAGAAGGTGTCAACCTTCTCTCTCATATTCGTACATTAAGTATGGAGCTGGAGCCAGGGGGTAAT
The DNA here is from genome assembly GCF_015220745.1 of Sebastes umbrosus. Taxonomy (NCBI): domain Eukaryota; kingdom Metazoa; phylum Chordata; class Actinopteri; order Perciformes; family Sebastidae; genus Sebastes; species Sebastes umbrosus. Next base: position 29,928,021 of record NC_051272.1, on the reverse strand, counting down.
TAGCTTAGCTTAGCTTAGCATAAAGACTGTAAGCAGCAGGGGCAAACAGCTGCACCCAGCCACTGTTCTCTAAAACCACAAATTGTCATTTTCACATTTCTGTCTGTATACAGATTAAAAGTACAGTGTGTACGATTTAGCGACATGTAGAGTTGTGGTTGCAGATTGCAACCGACTGAGTACCCCTTCGCTCACTCCTCCCTCTCCAAGACTGCGGTAACGTGCGCTGCAGAGTGCAAAATCAGAGTGCAAAATCGTGGTAACGCTGTTCGCCTCGCTCAGAGGCCATCCTTACCATGATAACACTACTTCAGGAGCAACGGAAGTCAGACGGCGGCTGGCGTTACCACGGTTTTTCACTCTGCGGCTCACGTTACGGCCGTTTCCGAACTACGGTGGTTTTCAGGTAACGTAAAAATGTGAACGGCTCACTCTAGAGTTAGTGTTTGGTTTGTCTGTTCTGTGCTACTGTAGAAACATGGCAGAGCAACATGGCGGACTCTGTGAAGAGGATCCGCTCCCTATGTAGATATGAAGAGCTCATTCTAAGCTGACGAAAACATGATTCTTAGTTTCAGGTGATTATACGCTAATGACAACATAGTAATGAATATTATTTTCAATTTCTGATCCCCCAAAATGTTACACACTGTTCCTTTAAAGAAATAGAATGTATCCATTAGTGCACACTAAAGATGAAGCTAGAACCAGCAGGTGTTCATCTTAGCTTAGCATAAAGACAGGAAATAGGGAGAAACAGCTAGCGTTGGTCCATCCAAGGGTATAAAAATCTACTTACCAGGAAGCTCACTAATTGAAATGTTACATCTCGTTGGTTTAATCCCAAGGCAAAAAATGTCAAATTATTCCTTTAAATTTTTGGTCTAACCACTAGAGATTTCCTTTTGTCATCTAAATCAGCAATGATTAAAGGAATCTGCAACGTGCTGACATTGCTGGATGTCTGATGCCCTTGTTACACAGTGACAGATACAATATTAGTTCCAGATCAATGGCTGCCAAATTGAGATATATCCCTGTTTGGTCTTCCAGTCACATCAACACCACAGCAAACAAGAGTAGCACTGTAGCACACATTTCAGCCTCTACTTGCCCAAAACCATCCACTTGCGATGAAAACAAACAGTTATGGATATTTGTGTCCCCTGGAAAAAATTGTGTAAAACATACAGCATGCTCAAACAGCTAATCCTGAATGCGAATTCGTAAATGGTTTATCTCACCTCTTGATGTCTGACTCTGGTCTCCAGGTGAAAGGTGTGTTGAGTCAGGAGGGTGTTACCAGGAAATGCGAAGGTGTTTACAGATAAATACAAGAGGGAGGAAGAGCTGAGGCTTAATGAGTGGGATCAGCTGCTGTTGGAGCATTTCTTTGAAAATAAAGATTTCACAAAGGAATAGCTCCCTTGAGTTTGTTAACATCGCCCCTCCCTGAATTGTTAAACAAAGGTGTAAACCGATGATGAAGCTTTTTGTTTTATGAACAGCAGGATAGGCTGCATGTGTCACCTCAGTCTTGATAGAACAATTTCAAGGTGCTGGTATTCCTTCATGAATCAGCAAGCAATCTCAGAGCACTGCGTTTGTTCTGTATCAGAATATTCTTAGTGTTAATGCAAAGGTATAGCTTTTGTCAATTGGCTGTGAGTATAATATTAAGGAATATGTGATGAATGAAAAGGAACTGAGAGAAAGGGAAAAAGGAGGACAGAAGGGAAAAACAGTAAGATAGGGAAGGGGTTCATCAACAGAAACATTAATAACAGATTCATTTGTAAGAAAGAGAAACCAAATCTGTTTTTATTGAATAGTGTTTTATTTAGTTAAAGGGTATAATATGGCAAATTCAGATTTTTAGATATTTGGGCATGGTCAGATTTTTCATGGATTACCTAAAGTGCATTTAATCACAGAACATTTGATAAAATGAAACAGTGTTCAGATTCGGATTACTTTATTGTCCATTGTCCAGATTTGCAAAAAATGGAAATTTGTCTTGGGCACTGTCATATAAGACAACACACACCATACACAACAATACACAACAACAAAAATTCACTTGTTGAGTTGCTGTGATGGTGTTTGAGAGGAGTTTATAATCACTGTGGTGTATCTGAGGGTTACACTTGGGGTGTAGTTTCTAGAAGAACAGAAATACCACACTATACAAATTCAATTAGTTACTATGAGAGTCTTTTACATTTTGTCCACAGGGTGTCAATACAACATCGGATATACAGATATAATTAATGTCAAAAGAGAATAAAGTGGACAAGTGGCTTCTTTTTTTTGTAGTAAAGTATGAACTTTTTAAAGTATGAACCAAACTCTCACACTAATAAATAAACAGATAACACTTTATAATATCCATCATACATACATGGTAAATTGATAAATAATGAAATTAAGTTAATAGTTATTGTATTGTTAACACACAATGAAATTATGATTAATAATGTTTAGTTATTATTAGTAATGCTATAATTTATGTTATTTTATCATTAGTTTGTATAATATGACATTAGTTTATAAATTATATATTGCATCATAGCTGATAAGAGACAATAACAATTACATTCTGATTACATTAGTAAACTATTTATTCATAATTTATTGTTGCACACATTTTAACATTTTATATACTATATTAACTATTTGTTAATGATTATCAAATAATTTGTAAACATTTAAGAAATCTTTTGTAAACCATACATAAACATCACATGGATAGATGGACCAGAAACCAATTATTAACCACTGGCAAAGTATTAACTATCTATTTAAATAATGTATATAGATGCTTTACAAACTATTTATTAACCATTTAACAAGGTACTATAATCATCCGTTAAAACTTTATAGTATCCAAAATGCCATCCAAATTATGATTATAGACAGTTTACAAACAAGTTATTAATCATTAACAAAGTGTTACAAATATCTTTCCATGTAATGTTTAAAGATGTTTTACAAACGCTTTCATAAAGGTTTACAAATCATTTGGTAATTATTAACAAATACTTAATATAGTATATAAAATGTTATAATGTGTGCAACTATAAACTGTTAAAATAGCATAAATTATAGGATTCCTAATAATTAATGAACATAATTAATTATGATTTTATTGTTTGATCACAGTAAAGTAACTATTATTACAGTTCAATTAACTATCAATTTTCCATTTATTAATGATGGTTATTATAAAGTGTTACCAATAAACAATAAGACTGCAAATATATGTTAATGCCAAGTTCAATGAGAACTAATATGTTTGAAATTGCAGGTCAGTTTACCTCCTACGGGCAATGTCTGCCAAGCCATAATGTCGCCATCTAGTCTGAACACTCACTCGTCCTTGACAGTATTCACAAAGAAGGGACAAAATACATAAAGCACACTTACATAATAACTGATACACATAACCTCCCATACAACCAGAAAGGCAACTTGTATCCCACACATATCCATCACACTCTCTGGAGTGAACTAGCAAACCAAACAAGCCATTAAACCAATAGGCTCTTTTCACAGCAGTCATTTTGACATGCAATTGCAGGGTAAACACAGGTGTATTGATAAAACAGAATTATGGTCCCGTTCTATCGCGTCACAGCCGTTCCGGTGAGCCAGCATGCACAATGCCACCTAAATGGAACAGGGCCATAATTAATGTTATTAATTACACTTGTGTTTACCCTTCAATGACATGTCAAATGGCTGCTGTGAAAAGGGCCTATTAACCACTCGAAGGAGCTGATTGGTTCCTAACATGCTTGTGTACTGTACATGCTGCCCGATGAAATAGAGGGTGGCTGCTGTGACTGAAAGCTATGTGGACTGCAAGCCTTCTAAACAGCTGCCATCTGTGAACAAATGCACACCTTGTGAAACAGGTTGAATTTCTGATTTAATGTTAAATGACCTGCCAGGCACCGTTTGACTGTTATTTGAGGAAAACAGTGGCTTTTTATCTGTCACCTGACAGTATTACAGTTATTACTGTATTTCAATTGCTTATGGCAAAATTATTGCAACGACTAAATCATGTAACCTATCTATTGACCAGGTATGCTAAAACTTAAGTACATTATCTGCTTTCCACTAAGATTGAAACTCTAAAACACACTTTTTTTTGCAAATAACTACACACAGTTAGCTACATTACACACATCATTTAAAACTAAATGTGTTGTTTGATAAACACTGTCTTTGAAATACCTACACTCAATTATCAATCACCTGCACCCAGAATGCACCTGTGAAAACACCTTTAACCAATTAGATCACTTAGAAATCACAGCTTGAACACAATAAATAGGATTCAGGTTTGCTCTTTGGTTTGCACAGCTATGGAGGCTGATATTGGAGAGAGAGTTAGAGGACTGTAATCAAAATATACTGTATTTTATTTACCGTATAGTACAGTAACAATGTTCATCTTCAGTTAAAGTCATTGTGTCTGATACTGTTATGAGTACGTTTTATGAGTATGTGTATTGACAATACATAGCATTTGTGTTTATAGACTATATTTACAGCATGCTATAAATAAAAAATGCCAAAGACTGTAGATAATAATGTTTATACATTAGTGTGCAGTTGGCATGTGGACATTTTTATTTAGTTTTGAATGAAGCATTTTTTTTCCAAGATATGTAAGATATTTTATTTTTTGTGTAGGCCTATATGTGGTTCGGTTTTTGTGTGTAGAGTTTTGACAAAGAGGGCCCTAGTTTCAGAAATTGTGTTTTAGCAATTGCAAAAGAAGCTGTAACGGAAATTGTCAAACGCAAAAATGGTGATTACCGCTACATGAACCGATCTTATGGGAAGGCGTATAACTAGCACAATATTAAAAAGACATTATGCGTGTCATGAGAATGCATTTTAGCCTTTTGCTTGTCATTTCTATGCCTCTTTTCGCATGTCATTTGTACGCCTCGCAATAAAATTATTGTAACGACCGCAGTTAGGTTGAGGAAACAAAACCACCATAAAACACAAATATCGGTCTCCTGGTTGAAAGCGCTGTGTTTGTTGGACCCACCACCTCCCCTCTTTCCTCCCATAAATAGTCTTTCTCAATTTTTATTCTACGTCACTAGCTCGGAGTGTAGCATATTTACGTGGATATATATACAGCACAGTCAGTACAGACTACATGGTGTACAAATGACACATCAAAAGCAAGAACAGCGTTGTTATTGCATGCTAAATGACTTGCAAATTACCATCTCATTCATACGCCATTTAGTGTGACCAGCTGAGCGGCCAGTACTCTACCAAAGACAGAGATTATTTGGACCAATCCATCTCCATCAAATGATGGGAAACCGGGACAATCTCTAATGAAGCTACTGCATTTCATTCATGGAGTGATATTAACAGTATCCATGGTGACTGTGCACGATCAAGCAACATGGTCAAACACAAAAGCGTACATGACAAAACACTGATCAAAATGTTCATGTTTCATACAAGTGAGCCTCATAAACTGCAGCAACTCCAGTCCAGGCAGAGTTTTAAAACCATTAAACTTCATCAATATAATTAGCATCTCCCTCATTTCTATCTGTGTTATTTCTCCCACTGAGAAACTCTTTTGGTATAACTGAAGCAAACCTTAGTACGCCTCTGGAATAGTGATTCAGTACGAACAGCCTCCTGTAGGAAAGACTTTTCTTTTCATTACAGGCTTCATAGGTGCTGCTTGGGCTGTCCTCCTGCTGGGCTTTAGTGTGTGTATATCTCTTAGGGTGTTTACTATCGTTGTGCAAGTGTGTTGTGCTATTATACGTTGTTTTTTTAAGGAGGCGTGGATCATCAGAGTGGAGTTGACACCACATAAAGGGCTAATTCCAAGTCCGAGCACATCGTCCAGCTCATTATGAAGCTGAAAAATGTGCTCGGCTTAAGAAGGCAGATAAAGGGAGTCTCTCTCTCTCCGTCCGCCCCCTTTCTCTCTTTGATATCTTACCCCTCGCTGCCTTCCTGTCTCTCCTCATTTCTGTCACCCGAAAAGGTGTTCTGTTTCTCAGTAGCTTTACATTCATATCAAACCCCCACACTCTTCTGATTTCTCCCCTGCGCTGTGCTAAAACCAACTTTCACATTTCCGTTGCCGAAAGAAATCAACAACTTTTCTTTCCCTTTTCCTTGACATACATGTTTTTATGTTATTCAATAAATTGGTTCTAGTGTCCCTACAGTGAGGCAGTGTTGGCAGCACAAATTTTCTTCACGTTTCCATTCCATTCCTTTAAATCAGGGGGTGAAGACGCTCCGGGTCTCCTTGACGACCCGTTCAGCTGATTAAATTCTACATTTGCAGTCTGAGCCATGGTCTCTCGATCTAGATGGTGGGACACGGCCTCTATAGGGGTTTCTATCCTGAAGGTTTGTGTCTGTGTGGTTTAATTGGGTCCACGTCTTATCAGAAATCTTGGGGTGTGCTTCCACCTTGCAGGGGAGGAAACACAGACTGATGAAATCTAATGACAGAGAAGGAATTCAAGATAACATTTGTTATAACAAAGGAGAAAAATTGCTTTACGGTGTCATTTCTGACCTTCAACACAAGACATACAGTAATGGGCAGTAAAATTAATTTTATGGGAAAATAAGTGACATCCACTGCAACTCGGTCTTACTTGTGGTGATATTGCAATTACAACTTACAATACAGCAAATATGCAGTACTCAAAGTGCTTCTTTTATCTGTCTTGAAAAGATATTTCATCAGCATATCAATACATAGATGGTCTAGTTCATCTTCGGATAACCTTTATTGCACTTTTAAAGTTTTTTTTTATCAGTTTCAGTCATCTTTGATCCATTTCCTTTTGATAACCTGAAGAGAAGGACACAGCGTAATACATTTGAATAAATGAATGTGTTTCTACCTTGACTACATAAATAATTTGTTTTAGAAAAACACAACATCTATACACTCCCTAATCTTTTGAGCTAGAATCACATTCATTTTGATGTAATGGGATTGGTTATGTAAACCTTCGGTACAGGCCAACATGTGGGTCTGCTCTTATGTAATCTAGCATATGTTTTACAGGCTAACATGCATATTACTGATCTGAGCACAGCATTACAACATACAGTAGCAGTTACTGATGAAAACTTCATCTATTCATCTAGGAGCACGAGGTCCAATTGACTTATCCAGCCCCTAGACCAATCGCTCTATAATAATCATATCACCATGTTGAGAGAGAACATATTGCATTAAAAGGCAAGTAAATATAGAAAACCTTCACCAGACAGTATGCTGCATTTTGAATCACTCTGCAAATACAGAAAACACAAGCAAAGCTGAACACACCCTGCCGCATTTCTTTTCAAAAGCCACTGATATATACTGGTAAAAGGTGACCTACCCTAAGGGCTGCACATGGTCAAAATGAAGCGCCCCTCTTCACCTGTCCTTCCACACACATCAGGCTCTTCTCATACACCGTTTGTAGCTATATGAAAAGTAATGCACTGTAATTCGTATATCGAAAAATCAATTTGTATGTAATCCATGTAATTGTGAACCAGGAAGTATAAAGAGTGTCAAACGCCGTGTAGGGAGGATTGGTGGGTCAAAAACAAAAGACTTTCACCCAGGAGACCGGTGTTTGTTTCCCGCGTGAAACCAGAAGTCAACGTTGATTTATTTGTCACGTCAGTTCCGACTTAAGTTATAAACCTAACCTATACCTAACCAAGTTGTTTCCCTTGAAGATGGAAGTTTATATTGAAAAGATTGTATGGAAGTAAAGAGCGGAAATTGACACATGTTGCTGGACATTTGTAAGGAAAAACACAAAAAATTATGAATATCCATCCATCCATTTATTTCTGCTTATCCGTGGCCGAGTCGCAGGGGCAGCAGGTTTAGGAGGGAATTCCAGATGTCCCTCTCCCCAACAACGTTTTACAGCTCTTCCTGGGGGACCCTGAGGCATTCCCAGATCAGACGAGATATACTGTACAATCCTTCCAGCGTGTTCTAGGTCTACCTTGGGGACTCTTTACCAGTTGGATGTGCCCGGAAAGCCTCTAAAGTAAGGCGTCCAGGAGCAATCCTGATCAGATGCCCGAATCACCTCAGCTGGCCCCTTTTGACGCAAAGGAGCAGTCCTGTCTGAGCTCCTCACCCTATCTCTAAGGCTGAGCCCAGCCATCCTACGAAGGAAGCTCATTTCGGCCATTTGTATCTGCAATCTCATTCTTTGGTCACTACCCAAAGCTCATGACCATAGGTGACTCAGCTCCCTCTTTACCACAATGGTCTGGTTCAGCGCCTGATAGGTCCCATTCCATTTTACCATCACTTGTGAACAAGACCCCGAGATACTTAAACTCCCTCGCTTGGGGCAACTTTTCTTAATATCATACTAACCATTGTATGGGGATACGTTGCACACACACACACACACACACACACTCTTTCCTTTATTAAACCATGGATCAATTAATGGTTCACGAACACTGAAAGTCAAGTGGTGGCTTCACTATGAAAATTACAGCACTTCTTGCAATACACTCTTCGGCTGAGACGACCTCACAGCACTTAACTGTAGCCGCTGCGCCGTCATCAGTAGCCTATAAATATAGGATGAAAGTAAAGGTGGCTATGAATTTTGAATAGCCTTCCTCCATTCCTTCCTTCTAGCTGCTTCTCATAGGCTTTGGATTGTTGGAGATTGGTGGGTGTCTACAGTGTAAAACCAGACAAAAATCAGACCTAGCTCTACGAAATCATTCAGTTCACTAACAGAGTTTGAATTTTAAAGGAATAGTTTGACATTTGAGATTTGCTTGTTTGCCTTCTTGCAGAGAGTTATGAGAAGATTGATACCACTATAAGGTAAAAGAGAGTGGTATCGATCTTCTCGACAAAGGAAGCGAGTAGGTTGACATTTCCCAAAACGTCAAACTATTTTTACAAGCGATAGCAAAATAGTTTTGTGTCCCTAGCTAAATCTGTAAATTCTGCAGGGACATCTCCATATGTAGGGACATCTCCATATGTTGAAGTTCGTCTCTCTCCTTTCACATATTGAGACCGTCTCTCTTTGTCTAAGCTTAAATTGACTTGACTTAACTTTTTCAACCTTCTCTGCATTTGTGTTGGACCACTGAACAACTACAAAACCGTATTTACTTATACCTGATGAAAAATGGCTCACCAGAAGTGGGTAAATGTCTTTCTAAACGGCTAAATATCACAGAACATTTACAATATTTTTTCTCATACCTTACGTTTTAAATATTACTGACTATTTTAATTAATATAGTGTACAGTCTCTGACTCACATCCTACTCTAGTCTTTCTGTGGCCCCAGGAATCCTCAAAGATGGAAATTTCATGAATATTTAAGTCATTAAAAAAAAAGTGAGACCACAGAACTGAGTCACTTTTAAAAACTTTCCCCCAAGCTGGAATCGTTTACTCAGAATCAGAGAGGCGTGAAGCGAGAGAGAGAATGATAATTTGAGAATACCATCAAACTGTCTTTTCCTTGTCTCTTTTTTTCCGACTATAATAAGCGCTTGCCAAGATATTTTTTTTTAACGTCACGGTGCTAAGAGGGAGGCAGATGACACACATGACAGCCGATCCATCTGGCGAGTCTGCTGAGTCTCCATCATCACCTTACTCCATCAAAACACCTCGCACTCTTCCACGCCAGCCCTTGGCACCTCCATCCGTACTTACAGTAGCTACCAGCAGCAAGAGACACACATTTGCAAGTTTATTTTTTTCAGCCTTCTTAATCACAGTTACAGTCTCAAAGGGCTTCCCAACGCCCACATTATGGGAACAATGAATGCACGCGGTGACCCCTTCAACCTTTAGACTCTCAATGAGCAAGAAAAACTCCCACTAAAACCTCAGTCTCCGGTGTGAGTAGGTGTGTGCGAGAGAGCATTTGTCTCTGTGAACATGGGAGAGAGAGAGTGAGATGCCAGCATGCCTTTTCAAACTTTTGATGGTTAGTTCACATGTTTTAACATTTTGAATAAATTAGATCATTGCCTTATTGATTTTCTGAATAATGCTTTGGTCGTACTGTTTCAGCAGAGCAGTCACGCCAATTAAGGTGCTAAATTTGATATTCAGAGCATTAATATAGCAGCAAACAGCTATTTGCTATGTGAAGATATAGAGGTGTAATGTCTACCTGAGCAGAGAATGGATTCGCTCTCCCTCTCTGTGTGTTGTAAACCGAGCTTCTCCTTGCTTTCTAGACATAGCCTGGCCGGCCAAGCGACAATCAGGACTTATCACATTCACTACTTTCACCCCCTTTAATCGAAGGGTTATTCCCCTCATGACGCTCTGACGGTTTGGGAGTCCTGTAGAGAGTTTTCCTCAGGGGAAACTTATTGTTGTCTGGGCCTACAGATATTATTTTTCAACTTTAGTTTTGAACCCGAACAATCTCTTTGGAGCTCAGACGAAATTTTGGCCAGGATGGAGACACCGGTTGAAAGACTAAGGAACGGACGGTCCTGAGGGAGTTATAAGCAGAGCGAAAGTGATTCACAATTTTTCACCTTACATGCCTGTTGATGCGCAGAACGAACTTTGTAGAATAATTAATCAAAACAACACATTTGATGTTCACATAAGCACGGGGGGTTCTGTGGTTCAACAGTCTAATGCTGGTTGCACAAAATGGAACCAACAGATTTGCCGTGTCAGTGCGTAATTGTGGCTTGACAGCGTGCAACATACACTAGTTAGAGACTGCAGTGGGGTGCACTGGTCTGGCTCTCTGTAGAAATATATATCTTGTTCGCCTTAATTGAGTGGGACAGAACATGATAAATGTCTAAGTAAGTATAATATTGTCATTATATCATATTTTATTTAATTGTGGTGAAAACGGGACAATTTGGTAGTGACTCAGGAAACCTAGTTTCAAACCGGGACAATCCCGGACAAACCGGGATGTCTGGTCACCAGCCGTTGGCTTGCCATTGCCACGTTGAGAGCCGTTGAGAGTCAATAGAAATCCCAATCCCGTATTTAGCACCTTTCAGTAGTTAAGAAAAAAATAAATAAAAAGAAACAAAAGAAACAAAGATAAAGAATGAAACTGTGCTGACACCACAAGGATGGGAGGGAGCCGTGACATTGTGCGTTCAGCAGAGGAGTGCAGATGTCTCTGGCAGCAACAATGTATGTGACGAGCCTGCAGACAAGATCCCAAGAGAACGCTGAAAGAGGGACTAGACAGGAGATCCATCCCAATAAGACACCAAGAAACAACCTCTTCCTCACCTGCCTCTGTTTGTGTGTGTTTTGTGCAAAATACTGAGAAGAGAGTCAGTGCGAGTACCAGAGAAAAATAATGAATGTGTGTAAAAGCTTAATTTATTATATAAGGGAAGTTTGGGGTCCCCTGCTGGAGCTGTTGCCCCCGCGACCCGATCCCGGATAAGCGGTTGAAGATGGATGGATGATCATTAATCTTCATTAAAATAAACTTGAGTTATCCTAGTTTCATTTAAAAGTGAAAAACATTTACCAGCTGCTCCTGGTGGTCTAACACGCAGTTACATAATTCTTGCCAATTAAATCCAGTGTTGTTGCTTAACAGCCTCTTCACTGATATCACCCCCATTTGTTTGGAGAGAGCCACAAAAGACCGAACAAATGCTTTAAACACACTCATCTCAATGTATTTCAAGTGGCTGCAGTTCGAGGATAGTCAATTAACAGAAGTAATGTGAGTCATTTATCAAGCCTAAATATAATGAGAGGTTTGTGAGGAAACGATTAAATCGTTAAAGATGGCATCCACCCTTTTGACTTACTTAGGAAAGGTTTGTGAAATGGCATGCACATCTTTTAAATCAGGTATGATGTCTGGTAAAAATATGGGAATGATTTGATTTGGTTTGATCACAGCAGTCTATAGTTTCCCACATGATGAGGTGCTTGTTAACTGTAACTTTTTGAGGTGACACAAATATCACATATGCACTAGGAATTTAAGTTTACATTAGGCTAGACTTGTCGGATTCACAACAGGATAGGTGATCAAATACTCAAATACAAAAAAATATTTCAGATAAAGCTACATCATTTTTTTGCTGCCCTGAAAATGTGTCGATTAAGGAATTAGGAATAACAATATATAAGAAAAGTTGTATTGAGTTATTCTGTATTTAGAGAATTTGTTGCTTTATTTGTAATGATGATCCATAATTGAGATATCTTAATTGAGATAGACCCTTAGTAACACTTTATAATAACCATCATTTGTAAATGGTAAATTGATAGTTAATTAAACTTAGTAATTATTGCTGTTAAAAGGTAAATGTGGGAGTTTTAAAAATGCCATAGGCTATAATATATTATTCTTTGTGCCACTTCAGAGCGTGTTTTGGGGTGGAGTTCACTTCCTTTTACATCAGTATGAGCGATGCATCGTGTGACTGACCTTTTTCTTTATGTGGAGTTTCATCAATAAACCTACTGAGCCCCATTTAACCATCTGAATGGCTAAAACATATGTATTGTATCTTTATTGCTCATATGAGGGCACATTATCCCCATAACTGTTTTTAGAGGTGTGAGTTATGATCAGTCCTGTGGAATATCATGAACATACTGTTGCTTATGGTATTGATGTCTCTTCAACTATTGAGTATACAGATGGATAATAGCCTTAGTCCGTATAATCCATCATATCTCATCATGCAAAGTTGGATTGCCTCAGATTCAGATTGGGCCATATGTTACTGCAGCAGCTCCAATTACAAATTCCACTGTTTCTCTACATCTCACTAGAGCTATGAAATGGGATGCCATATGGGAGAGGGATGCCACAATACGCCAAACGTGATTGCACTTGAATCCCTGGGATTCTGGGAAAAGAGAAGAAAAAAAAAATCAAAACCAAATTCAACTGGATGAAGTTTAGTTTCAGGCAGCAACCCGTTTGCTTGTGGGTCATTTAATCCCAACTTTAATCTAGATTACATCCACATCTGGCATGTCCCTGCGAGCCTCCACATGCTTCTTGGACCCCAAGCGTCTCTTCTCAGAAAAGCGAGCATGAGCCCACCCGTTTTTGGAGGCAACCCCAGGATTGAGAGGATGAGAGGATCAGTTTATCCCAGACCTGAAGATGTAACGTTAAGCAGAGCTTCCATTACTAAGATTTGTAGAGGGCTCCCTGCCAGAGTGGTGTAACTGTGTACATGACAACAAGGAGGTGATGTAAGAAGGGGATTGTCACAGAATCGTTGTTTACTTATCTGTGCGTTTGGCTCGGACAGCTGTTTCGGTTTCTTCTTCTCTCAGAAATGTTCAGCGGCAGGACTCTGATTGAGCATCCCGGGCTAGCCAAGGAGATTAGACTGTCATACTCAGAACAAACCAAAAAACTGCAGCCCAGAAAATGGATTTCTCTCAGATTACTAGGAGAGCTTTTATTCAGAGCGTTGCAAAGTACACGTCATGGTTGTTAGCGCTCATTCTCTTTCACTCGCACACCCTCTCTCTCCAAAACAAACACTCTTTCTTTCTCTCCATCCTTTCACTTCCTCGTCATCTGATTAGAAAAAAAAACAATTCACTTTTGCAACAGTTTACCTGGAGTTCATGGTAGAGAATGGAGAAACCATCACCTCTTTTGAGTCCAAGCAATCAAACATACATGAGAGGGATAAATGTGGATATATATCATATATCATATATGGGCCAACAGTTTGTTTATATTTCTTATCAGAACATGGCTTCAAGCTTCTCAAAAAATAAACTAAGAGGAGCACTTCTTTGAATTCATGACAGAAAAGTATTCAGTATGAGGTCATACTGTAGGCAATATATTGAAAAGTAGAATAAAACTAAAAGTTGCAGTTGGGTTAAGTATTTTCACAGTGGAAGGAAAAGCAACTTTGGATTGAATATTGCATGTTTATGGAAGCAGCTGGTTACTAATATTGCTGCAGAGGCTTTCTGGTCAGACAAACTGCACCGTCCAATTTAAAGGGTTTAAAGTCTTTCAGTTTCCGTGCAGTCTACAATGTGCACACTTCTCAGCAGACCAAAGAGCAAAAGAAATGCTGTCTGTTTAATCTTAATCTCCTTTTATCCGATGCAGCACAGTTACCTTCACAACCTTATGGGAGGTGAGGCTTTTGGAGCAATAGTCATTGTATGCAACACAGAGATTAGTGGACTGGTATCTTCTTGGAAGTTTTTGGATTGAGTCAGTCAGTGGGAGTCACTGTTCAGAAAGCTGCTGGTGGCAGGCTGTGATTGTTATTTCCTGCAGCTTCACCGCCTTTCCCTAAGAGAGCAAGGGACTCCAGCGAGTGCACACTGTCCTTGCCTAGACGTAATCCCAGCCCGGGCGGAGCTGAGTTCTCCCCACCTCCTTCACCTCCCGCCTCCTGCAGTTCCCCAAAGGCAGCAGCGGCGGCGGCGGCCGCGGCTTCCGCGGCTTCCGCACACTCCTCTTTGAACAGCCGGTCGTGCTCCATCTTGAGCTCTTGGTAGGAGCGGGAGAACATGTGGAAGATAGAGGTAGCGGGGAAAGCCATGATGAGGATCCCGCTGAGGATGCTGCTCAGCGCTACCACCTGTCCCGGTATGGACCTGGGCACCATGTCGCCGTAGCCCACGGTCGTCATGGAGATGATGGCCCACCAGTAGGAGGCAGGGATGCTGCTGAAGTCGGCGGTGCCCGTGAGCTCGCTCTCGGCCAAGTGGACCAGCGGGGAGAAGAGGGTGACGGCCACGCAGAGGAAAAGCAAGAGGAGGCCAAACTCCCGGGTGCTGCGCCTGACCGTCAGCCCCAGCGTCTGCAGGCCAAGAGAGTGGCGAGCCAGCCGCATCACGTAGAGAATCCTCAGCGCCCGCAGGATCCTCAACACCAGGCCCAGCTTGTCCAAGTAGCCCTTACCTCCTCCTGGCCTCTCATGATCCAGGTTTGGGTCCTCCTCTGACACCACCAGGGAGACATAGTAGGGAAGGATGGCCATGGCGTCGATGATGTTGAGCGGCCCGCGGAGGAACTCCAGCTTGCTGGGGGCCTGAATGAACCGCAGGAGGAACTCCAGGGAGAACCAGGCCACACACACCGTCTCTATGATGAACATGTTTTGGCACTTAGCAGAACACTCGCCCTGAGGTAGAGAGGGGAGACGAGGGTTTGGAGGGAGCAAGAGAGAGAGAGAGACCGAGAGACAGAGAGATTGAGGATGAGAGGAGCAGGAGTTTGGCAGGGAGCGAGACAGATGGGGTGAGATGGAGAGAAGACAAAAATCCTGAGGTCAGATAATCACCCTGTGTAATCATTCATAAATCATGAGCTACAGTCCCTCAGTAGACTGAAACTACTGTACTGCAGCAGCACTGATAGATAATACAATGACATAATCAATTATGTTATTAGGGCAGGTTTCAAAGATTCATGTGACACTCAGTGGGAGCGGTGACAGAGAGCAATCAGGTTAGCATGCCCTCTACTACAATATCAAGGAAAAGCAATGCACTAATACAAACCCTGTGTGAAGATACAGAGAGATGCCTGCTGTTAACAGCTATCTCTGTCACTTTCCCTTTTTCTACAAATCAGCCTTTATTCCACCTCCTCAAATTTCCAAATTTCACCGCAGAATATTATGTGCAATCACTCAATGTATTATTGAGAAACCACTACTGGAAACTGGCACTGGCGCCAATACAAAATGCTTTAAGATACATTTCCACTAATAATGGCCCCAAAAAGGAGTGTGTTAAATTCAGTGGGGAAATACCCTTCACCACAAATAATCGGATTTCCACAACGTGTTTACAAATCTAATTCCTCTAACGTGTGTGTTGTTGGAGAAATATTTAATTTGTATTCCATTAAGGGAATACTAAACCTTAGAAGAAGTGAAAGCTTATTGGATAAAGTGTTTGTTTTCAAAGTGAACTGGTCTCTGGCTTGTCGTTGGACAGCACCTGAAAGCAAAAGTGTTTGTAGCTGTTCCAAATGGCCTCAATGGACGGGCCGGGCTAAAAGCCTGCCATCATGAAGAGGGACGGGAGGCGATGAATTGTACATGTGGGGATAATGGTGCGTATTTTTGGACTGTTTCTCTTCAAAGGCATTTACGATGGCATGCACAAAAAGTAACAGAAGTAGGTGTGTGGAGCAGCAGGCAACCTCCTGGTCTGAAAAGTGAAGCCTATGCGGAAGTGCCTTAAACTTGCATTCTTTCTAATAGCCAGCAGGAGGCGACTCCTGTGGTTGCAAAAAGAGGTCTGATTGTATAGAAGTCTGTGAGAAAATGAGCCTACTTCTCACTGGATTTATTACCTCAGTAAACATTGTAAACATGAGTTTATGGTCTGAATCACTAGTTTCATGTCTTCTTCAATACAGCATGATGTTCATTTAGTAAATTATGGTCCCATTTAGAGTCAAATAGACCATAAAGCAGGGTATGCTTTAGGGCGTGGCTACCTTTTGATTGACAGGTCGCTACCATGGCGTTGTCCGTGTTTTCTTCTTCGAACTTTAACTCTTTCACAGTGTGTTTCCAGTTCATAATAGTTAATTGTAACATTTTGGACGCCTAAAAATGTCTTATTCAGCATTCGATTGTACTTAGCTCCACCCACTTGTGTCACTTCTGGCTGCAAAAAAACAAGATGGCGACTGCCAAAATGCCAAACACGAGGCTTCAAAACGGTAGTCCACAAACCAATGGGTGACCTCACAGTGTCTACATCCACTTTCTATATGCAGTCTATAGTGTGGAGAGAAAAAAAGATAGCTTAAGAGAGAAGTTCAAATACTTTCTCATCTACACACTGGCCAATCGGATTGATTGTTTGTTTAAAATAGTTGCGTGCAGCTCCCTCCCCCTATTCCACTGTCGAAAATGTGGGGTTTCAATAGTTGTTCAACAATCCAGCAAGCACTTTGAAGCATACGTCAGTTAGCCATGGTGGTTGCCACTTCTTCGTCCTGCCTCAGGGACACTCAAAAAGTCCTCCAAATTAAACAACGTTGTTTCCAATTGCCTCCAGAACAACACATACAGTACGTATAAGCGCTTTATAATCTGATGCCCCAATCAGCAGTATGGCTCTGTTAGTGCCTTGTTAAACTGTTACCTTCACTGCAAACAAAAGCGTTTTCTGATCCGACACCACAATGCTTAAGATTTGGTCAGATATATATCATCAAGGTGCACATTATTTGTACGTTTGCTCAGCCTCTTCTGTCATTAGCTTCTCCCCATTTTCTCATCCTTCACTCTCTGCTTTCTGCCACCCTTTCTGTTCTCTTCCTGCCTCTGTCTCCACCTTCTCATCGCTCATCCTGATTCCTCCTCCATTACCCTCTCCGGACTCCCTCCCTCTCATCCTTCATTCTCTGTTCCTCTCACACCGCTCTCCTTCTGCTTAAATTCCTTCATTCATTCAGCGCTCCTCTAAGTGAAACACAACTCCCTCCACTGTTCCTCTATGCATGATGCATCCTTCACACACGTGTCCCATTCCTCCCGCTCTCATTTATCACTCGTATCCTCTCTGCCTTCCTCCCTGATTCTCCTCCCAGTAGTCTTTAACTTCATTCCTACAGAGTGACATATATGTGCGTAATTTATAGTGTTGTACAGTATATGCACTGCTATTATCGAATTGGAAAAGACATTATTGACTTTAGAACATTAACAACATTTACCTTCATGCATTCACTCTGAAATCTTTTCCTTTTTTTACAATGTACAGTGATACTGGTGATAGTGATAATAGCAGAAGTCCTGGGCTGTATCTATTCTGCATCCATCTTTTAGTCTATCCATCTGTCTCTATACTGCACCACACCCATACATATCTGGGGAAGCCCGAATCATTTGGGTCAGGATGTTTTTTTTGTGAATTTCTCAAGTGCATTGAACACTGTGCAACCTCACCTCATGGGACATGAATGTCAACCCCCACCTCACACTCCTCATCCTCTCCTTCCTCACAGACAGACACCAAACGGTCAAATTCAACAGCTCCAACAGAACCACATCCACCACAAGGTTCTGTCATCTCTCCACTCCTGTTCACTCTGTACTGTACACAGACGTCTGCAGGAGCTCAGATCCTGAGATGTTGCACAAAAGCTACTCTGATGACACAGTTATCATTGACACCACTAACTCCAACAACCACATCAGTAAGGAAATCCACAGTTTTGCAGGGTGGTGTATCTACCCACCCCAACTACCTGGACCTAAATCTAAGCAAAAACCGAAGAAATGCTGGTAGATTTCAGGAGGGACCAACCCACTGCCCCGACCCTGGAGGTAAATGGTGTTGAGGAGTTTAAATTCCATGGCGCATTGATCACAAGCTCCCCTTTAAGACCAATAGTGAGTTGATACCCTCCCAGCCATCAATCTGGCAGGTGTTCTACAGATCCATTGTGGAATCCACATTAATCTTCAATATTAAGCCACGGTTTGGAGGAATGAGCACAATCAACAGCTGAACCCCTTAAACAGGATTGTAAAGATCAGCAGCAAGATCACTGGGTGGGAACAGAAACCACTCATCATCACATCATCTATAAACTAGAATTACCACCTTGCGGTTGTATGCCTCCGCCAACCAGTCAAGTTGAAGTTTACGTCCATGTCTGTCCAAAATGTCATCACTTCATCATTTTACACTATTAGACATTTGTGTGAAATTGTCATAATTAGGAAATAAATTCTTGAGTTATGTTAGTTTGTAGTTACCTTGACCTTTGACCACTAAAATCTAATCAGTTCAGCCTTAAACGTTTTTACCAAATTTGAAGTAATTCCCTCAAGGCGTTCCTTAGATATCGTGTTCACGAGAATGGGAGGGACGTGAGGTCACAGCTACCTTGACCTTTGACCTTTGACCACCAAAATCGAATCAGTTCATCCTTGAGTCCAAGTAGAAGTTTGTGACAAATTTGAAGAAATTACCTCCAGGCAATCTTGTGATTGCGTCGTTCACAAGAATGGACCGGACATACGTATGGACGGACTGAAAACATAATGCCTCCGGGCACAGCTATCACCAACGCAGAGGCATAAAAATGGACAGTAAAGAAGGCCTCATAAATTGCTGAAGACACTACACACACCCTCAATACCTATTACAACCTCATGCTCTCCGGACGTCGATATAGGTCCCTGCTCCTAAGCCATCTAGTTTTGTACCTGTCTCCATTCGTCTACTGAACTCTTAACTTCCCCCATCCCAATGGATTTTAATTAACCAACAACTTGGCTTAACATCTAACATCTAGAGTTTAGTTTTGTTACAAGACACTACAAAATGTTTCATGAATCAACAACAATTCAAACAATTTCTGACCATGATTACAGCATACTCAAACAAAACTGAACACATGTAAATGGCTTCTTCTTACGGTCTGAACGTTTGCAAATGATAAACGGCCTCATTTAAAAGTAATATTTTATGCAAAAATAATCCTGGCCTGTGTGGCTACAGAACATTACACTTGACGGAAGCATTGACAATTATCACTTCATTAAGTTGTTAGTGAACAGTTGCACATTTGCCGATTCAGCAGACACGAAGCAACATCAGCATTCCTTTGGAGTTTTGTTTCTGACCACCTGCCATGTGAACGCCAATCCACTCACGTTCACTCTCCTTTAACTCTTTTAGTTTTGGCATCCACCGACTCCTGAGGGAAATATCTTGTTGTTTAGTTGCTACGCTCCACAATGTCCACCATCTAGTTGATTTATCTGTCTGCCATTTGGGGCAGGGCAGGTAACATATACAGTGGGTTTAACAGGGATTTTTCACTGAAAACAGTGGCTGGCTGCACCTGGAAACAAGGTTTATAACATCAGAACAATGAGCTGTGGCTAAACATAAAGCTGAGCGGAATTGCAGATAATTCTCTGTGGGGACCTTTCACATTACAAGTAGTCATATACAGTATATATAAAATATATAAAAAATATTGATTAGCACCGCTTTAAAACTAAAAGACAAATCAATTTCTTAAGATCCACCATTTAGTTCCACATATTACTAAAAGATTAAATATCCATTTTTACCGAATTCATCATTCACTCCTCACTGAATGTGGCTCCAGAGCAGCAGTCCAGCTTTAGCCAGAGAATCTGAAAGGCCGACTGGGGGACATTTGTTCTTCAAGCAGAGGACATTTACAAAAGGAAAAGCCACATTTGACTGTTTAAAGGGTTTCTCCATGATAATTTCCAATTAAATAAATCGCTAACTAAATATTAATAAATAGTCTGATGTCCAGTCCTGCTGAGATGTCTGGCTGGCGGTCCGTCCTGTATCAATCTTTCAGACACTTTATCCCCACAGCTCACATGTTATGTCTCTCACGTGCACTCTCCACCTCTCATTTATTCCCTTCCTCGCTGCTCTTTCTTTCTCTTGTGCTGACACTAGGCCCATCAGGGCTTTGCGACACCGTCCTCACCCTCTGCTTGATAGGCCATTTGTTACAGCTTTCCTCTTCTGTCTCTCTCTCTATTCCGAACACACAGATACACACTTGCACACACAATACCTCCCACAATACACATTATCTCCCTGACCTTATCTCCTTTGGACGACTCTCGCTGGGACTGAAGTCAGTGACAGCTCATTTCAGCACAGACACTGTTCACCCCAGCAGCTGTCCAGTGTTCCACATTACTGTCCTCATTACCACATCTCAATGTCATATTAAGACAAAGAGCGTAGCGAGGGTGGAATCATTGGACAGGGCATTCTAGGGACAGGGACATTTGAAGTGACCACAAGCCAAAAACCACTGCCACAGAATACCACAGAGAGGAAGGTGGTCGGTCTACAATAAACTGAAGCACATGCCTTTCTGTAGAACCTCAAGCTCAAGTAACAGGCTGACCAAAATATTATAAAAAAAGAGGTAACTAAGGGAGACCATATACAGTAGGACAACTCACACACACAAAATCAAAAAGAAAAGAAGTAGATCTCACATAGCTTTGTCAACTTCACAGTGGTTAGCCAATACCCCTGAATACTTGAATGAAGCCGGGTGATTTTCAGCTGAGTCCAGCGGCTCTATAGCTCACTCTGTCCACAAAGATTTTCCCACCCATTGGCATCCACAGTTTTCACCTATAGGAGGCTGAAATTTGGAAAGGAGTGTGAGTGTATTAGTGTTCCTGTCAACTGGTAAAAAGGGGGTGTGGTCAGCGGGAAACCTCTGGGTCTGAAAAGTGAAGCCAATGCTGAAGGGCCTTAAACTTGCATTCTTTGTAATAGCCAGCAGGGGGCGACTCCTCTGGTTGCAAAAAGAAGTCTGGTTGTATATCAATATCAGTAAACATTGTAAACATGGTCTAAATCAATAGTTTCAAGTCTTCTTCAATACAGCATGATGTTCATTTAGTAAATTATGGTCCCATTTAGAGTCAAATAGACCATAAAGCAGGGTATGCTTTAGGGCATGGCTACCTTTAGATTAACAGGTCATTAACACAGTGTTGTCCGGTCTGGGAGTTTTCCGTGTTTTCTTCCTACAACTTTAATCCTTTCACAGTGTGTTTTCTGTTTATGAAAGTTAATTGCACCATTTAAGTCGCATAAAAATGTCTTATTCAGCATGTACTTAGCTCCACGCTTTCGTGTCACTTCTGGTTGCAATAAACCAAGATGGCGACGGCCAAAGTGCCAAACTCAAGGCTTCAAAATGGCAGTCCACATAACCAATGGGTGATGTCATGGTGACTACATACACTTCTTATATACAGTCTATATGTGTGTGGCAGTGAGAGTGGCCTTTAACAAAAATGTATATTTCTTCCAAACGGATTCTCATACCATGGCCAAACTCATGAAGCGTTGGTCGTAAACTCTTGTAGGAGGCATCATTGCACTCAGCAGAGAGTTCCTGTTTCAATGGCGTTGGTAAGCCCTGCCTCCTATACTTAAACCACCACGCCCTCTTTCATAACTCATGAACCGTTTCTCGCAGACACAGGTGGGAAGCACCATTGGTCTCAGCAGAGAGTTCCTTTTTCTTTTTGCCATGGAGGTCAAGTGTGTGTGAGATTCTCTTACAGTCTTCAAAATCCTGATACATGTAGCCTTATTGGTGACCTACTCACACACTGCAACAGGATTTCCTTGAATTGACTAAATGATGATAATTTCAAAGGGAATGCTGATAACATATTATTGAAGTTATGCCCTTTAGTGCATGAAGCAATTTAAAAAGACAATCTAAAGATGTATCATGAGGCTGATTAGGACTGACTAATAATAATAATAAGCATGTTCCTGCTCGCCAGGTACAGTAATTCACCAGCTAGCCCTGTGAACAGTAAACCCAGCTTATAGCACTTCGCAAGTACACACGGGTGAACTTTGCTGTGCTGCTTTCTGGTGTGTCTGGGATTTAACTGTGATTAAACCGGCACCTGTCTGTATCTAACCTCTTTTGGCCTCTTCATTCAAACTGTAGGCCCCCACTCTTCCTTGCAGTGTGATATCTAATCACACCTGCTGTGTTTGTGTCTACATTTTGAATTGTGATGCTGTGTGTTAAGTCATTGAGAAGAAAACACCTGAAACTTGATCTTAACTTATAGGTTTCTGAAGTGGTGATATCTTGGATGGTGTGACTTTTCTACTATTTGCTGAAACAAGACGAAAAGACTCTTCTTTTGTTTTTGAGATCAACATTTGGCCACACTGAAAATTTACAATCATTCGCTATCAGATGGAGTGGAAATAGTCGATTTGAGCTGAAAATGGACTAAAATCCCAAACTGTGTTTAAACTTACTCCAGATCTTTATGTGACCTTGACATTTTTTGTTCTTGGGGGGAGAAAAAAGACGAGGAGCTGGGTGCAATGTGATTATCGATTCTGGTTTTAGAGGAAATGGTCTCAGTATCTAATATCCTAGAAAATAAAGACAGTTTGTCCTATTGCAGCCAATACTGAATGAGCCTTAAATTGACAAGTTAATGTTGTCTCTGCAGTGTAATTGGTTGTTTTTTGCAGTCTCTCTGGGATTTATTGCATGAATATTATAATTTCCAGGGTGTTATATTGATGTCTGTGTTAATAGCTGGGCAGATGGTCACGGAGACAAAATTGGTGCAATATACTGTAGTATACTTGCCTTTCCCACACAAACACACGCACACAACTGACTTTCACTGATGTGGCAGTTAAATATGAATAAGTCTCAACACAGAAAACACACACGTACTCACACATCACGCTCCTCCATCTTTGTGAAGGGAGAAAAGCACATGATGTGTAATAGTAAGTCTTACTTTGGGTTGTCTTATATTCAAGCATAACATGACTGCTACTGGCTGGATCTTGCTGCTGTTTTGCCAGCCCCAATTGAGATTTACATTTTTGTTTTACAGTCTTGTTGACAGCCTCCCGTCCACCCTCTGTGAGTGACCCCATCACTGTGCATTGAGACAGCTGCCGGTTGCTTCCACAGCAGGGTCACTCTGTGTACCGCGGGTTTGAAGTGTAAATGTGTCTCTTTATTGTTAGACAAGAAAAAGCTTCTATAGCTTTGAATTATGAATGTGTTTTTTTCTACTTGTGGATCGGCTCCACATTTCACTGTCTTCCGCCGGTAATTAGGACGACTCTCACAATACGCGGCTGCCATACTGTTCCATGAATGATATAGAGACGTGTGCTATTCTAACTACTGCATGACTATAAACTGCGGTGTGTTTAAACTTTGGTGAGGGAGTGCTCCCTGGTGTTTTATTCTAACTTTTAATTTCATTCTCTGCCTCTGTCACAGCATGTCTCTAACTCCACAGCTGTCTACTCATCTCTCTCCCAATCCTGCAGTAAAAGCCCCCCGTGATGATCCTACCGAATCCAAGGGGTTTGGGCGGAGAAGGGAACAAAAGAAAAGATTCTGCCCATCAATCAGCTTTACCTTGCAGGAGACCTTCCTTTGCACCACTGAACGCTGTTTCTCAATGCCGCTGCACTGACCTTGCACTCACTTTTAAAGCTTCTAGAAAGAAGGGGAGAAGGGAGGTATGGGATGGGACGGACGGACGGCGACGACAGAGGCAGACAGACACAGAGAAGGAATTAGGGCGTGTGGTCGAACGCCACACCACTGAAATACTGCACATCCAGCACCGTGTTCACTCGTCATGGGTTATTAAAGGGGGTAGTATCATATGACACCTACATCCATCATTCCCTGTAACCTGATAGCTGCATGTACGCACAAATGCACACAGGGTGCATGTTAAGAGTTGTGTTTGCACCCATTAATTTGCAAGAATCCTTGATATGTATTATGATAAAAGAGCAACAAACAGCCACCCAGTCTCCCAAGACACACTGTCCACTGATTCTAGTGACACTCTGTGCGCTGAGCGGAGTGTAAAACAGTTTCATCTCAATATGAAGCTGCTGTACAGGCTGCCGAGTGTCCTATTGCTGACAAAGACCAACAGCTTGTTCGCGCACAAACACTCTAATGGAGAAAAATGACAGAGGAATGGTGGGGGGTATAGATAGATGGATAGAACAGAGGATAGAGGACAATAGATGGAGGAAGCGTAGGTGGCTAAGCGGTGTAGAAGGATGCAGGAGAAAGGGATTACAAGATCAGTTGATGAGGGAAAGATGAGCTGACATCTGAAGCATAGGGTTCCCTTCACACCCCATAAGTCTCTATTCTCGGTCTGCCAGGATGCTGCACACACACACACACACACACACACACGCTTTCCAGTTTATTAGGGTCTATCTTCCTGGATTGTTTCATCGAATATAGGATGAAGATGAAGGGTGTGCATCGTTAAAAAGAGTTTTCTCTGCAAAATGCTGTAAAAGTAATTCAGTGTTGTCATGTTACTTTCTCATCCAATATTCTTAAACATTTAGTGTCTCATCAAATTGAAGATGTTATAGGTGCGTCAGCAATGTGCTCGCAAAAGAGACTTGAGTACACACACACACAAACACACAGAAAATGAGCCATGTATTTTTATTATCACAACGCTGTGCAAGCAATAAACTACATTTTTTTTTTATTTTTCATCTACATTGAAAGTGTTCCATCAATTTGTTGCATCAATAAGCATACCAGAAAATTTGATTAAAAAGAAACACACACACACACACACACACACACACACACTGCTGCTGGCTCTGCAGGCTGCACGTAGTAATGCAGAGGCACAGTGCAAAGGGTGCGTTTGACTTCAGTCATGACGGCGTGGAGCTGCAGTGTGGAGGGGGTGTTTGATTTGCGGTAGCTCCGGACAGAATAAGAATCTGATGCCCTGCAGTGATCAGAGAGGGCAACTGTGCAGAGGTGGACATCAAAGGCCTATACTATGAAGCGAGTTCTGCCTTAACTAACCCTAACAAACATGATCCAGCTAAGCGGTCCTACGAAGATGGTTATCAACTCGGTAAATCAACCCAGGGTTTCTCATTCTGGCTATGAGTGCGTCCACATGAAAGGGGCGGTGTTTGCAGCATGTGACCAATCACAAACATGAACAAGTCTACTGTCAGTAGAGCGGCACATTTTACAAACGCAGAGCGAACTATAATATTAGACAAATACAAAGAAGTTAAACACATAATCCAGACTAAAAGTAACACAGCTGAAGCCGCCACATCAAGGAAGGACAACTGGCAAAAGAAAAAATTGCTTTATAGATTTAATAATTTAACAGAATACTCAAAAGTCAGACATAGTCGTCTAGATGGGGCAGTGATATATAAATAGCTCCCAGAGTATACAGGATGAGTAGATTACACTTATCACAATATGGCATTTAACAAAGTTGTGGTGTGTGTGACTATTTAAGCCTTCTTTCAGCTGCGTCCCCGACATCCGGCGGTGTGAAACAGACTTGAGAGCAAGTAAAAAAAATAAATATAAAAACATAATTCAAAGCGGTAAGCACCCACAGCATACAGCCAGCTGTCCTTCCTGTATGTGTCATTTTAAACTGTGTTGCTTTATGAGGATTATGACTAACTTCTTTGTCTTTGTGTAATATTATCGTACAATCTGCGCACCAAGCTCTGATTGGTCAGTAGTCGGTGCTTTTATACGAGTTGATTTCTTATCTCCATCATAACCTTTTCCGGAGCAGTTACCGTGGCGATCTACCCCGGTAAGAAGTGAACCACCGCCGTAGGACTGAAAACCCTGAAGGGTTAACCCTGAAGTTACCAGTTAACCCCAAATCCTGCTTCGTAGTACAGGCCTGTGCTGCTCACTATATAATCTTGGGGGAATAGAGCTGCTGGTGTGTTTTTTTGTGTTTACATGTGTGTGTTTGCGTTGGCCACAGCTGTTTTTCCTCTCCATCCTCCTCTGCCCTAAATTCTTCTCTTTCCATGATGTTTCTGGTCTCCCTGCCTGGGTCACTTCTCACCTGTCCTATTGGTGTCCACAGTGTGCTCTTCTGTCCTGCACACCTGAGGTTCATCGTTCATCAGCCCTGCTCTGCTGCTGCCTTCACAGCTGCTCCTTATCACCAAGTAGTGTCTGAGTGAGAGAGCTCTTTTTGTTAGTTGCTTGGTTGTCAGATTGTCTGTTGCCTTGCTGCAACATTTCTTTCTGCTCCTAAAAGGACCAGCCACATCAGCATTTATAACAGCAAAGTTTTGTGGTCAAATCAGTTCATTTCAAAGGAATTGCTGCAATTAGTGTATTCAATCGCGGGCCGGGGGCGAACCAAATCCTTTGACACAAGAATTGGCGACATGGACAAATAATCTTGATTGAGCCGGAGAGCCCAAGAAAGGGGTCTTATTGGCTGTGTTGCTCAATCCACTTCTATTTTGCAGTATAAACTGCTCCTCAAAGGAGAAATGGTTTGCAAAATGTTATTGGACAGGATACATGGAGCTGCATTTCTTGAATGAATCTGACGGCCCATAATTCAAAATCCCCAATAGACTGAAAAATGTCCGGACAGCCCATTATCCTTAACAGAAGCAAAATGATATTCATCGGACCTTCCCAATCGCAATATTTTTCTCTTACTATGGCGAAGGCGTGACCCGCCCTATTCTGCCTCTGGTTGTCTTACACTGATATTCTTATCCTAAACCGAACTAATCTCACTCCTCATGCCGAACCGGACCAACCAATCCAGCCAACGAAGGCATTCAAGACAATGAGACTGTACACGTAAAAATGCCACCTTGATTATCCTGCCACGTTGATTTGAACGGTAATATCTGTTTAACTCCTATTTTATTTCTGTGGTCTACATACTTACTGAACTAGGTGTGTGTTTCCCAATTCAGATGAGCTCTTTTCCTCAATGTCTGCATTTCAAGAGAAAATACATTTGTAATGAGTCAACAAGCTTGTCGTCACAATCCAAAGGCTCCTCCAAAGAGGCCAAGAACTCTGCAGCCTTCTTTGATAGAACATTTGGAGGACATTAACTATATGTCCTTTCCCACAATCCAGCTGTAATGGTGCATTCAGGTGTTTGTCATCATCTGGTAAATCAGGAAACCAGGTTATATTTACAAGATACACAATGGTTATTGACTTTGTAAGTTAGTATTGAAATTTCGGATTTGACTTGTTAGCAAATAGAACATTACTGTAGTTTTGGTCTGATGAGTATTATTTGGGCCACCATTGAAAGCAGTTTCTCACCAGTATGACGCGAAAAGTATTTATAAGAAACCACAAAATTATTTTTCATAAATTTCCACGTGAATTTTTCGGGCGAAAATCCGTGCTTGGTGTGAAACGGCTTTAAGGCACAGATTCAGTCTGCTGGCCTTCAGTCCTTAGTAGGACACACTTTTCGTAGACCATGTCAATGAACATCTTGAACGTCTCCTTTTTATCAGTACTGCACAACTGTGAAGGATGCCTGACATTAATGAAACTTTATGCCCTTGATAAATATGTATTTAAAAAAAAAAAAAAATGATCATCATAAGGTTAAGATCATCACATGAAAAAGCAAAAAGTAACTTAAAAAAATGACAAATCGCGAATATCTGGATATGTCCATTTTGTTTAAAAGTCATAAATTGAATCCGTCAAGCACATAAAATAGGAAAATGTTAATTGTCAAATCACTATTCAAATCAAATCAAATCAATTTATTTTTGTATAGCGTCAAATCACAACAGAAGTTATCTCAAGACGCTTTTTTTTCACTGTACCATTAACTGCCAACAACAATCTCTCAACAATCTCCAGCACTAAAACATTCAGATACTCCATGGTGTTGTTCTCCTCTATGCTGTGTCTATTGTGCTATACAATCCTGTCCTGGCACGGACCGGATAAACACCTCATACTTTACTGTTCTCTCAAATAATCCCACTTGGCAGCCATGCAGCACATCAGACGGAGGGAATACAGCTCATAAACAGGAATGGATTCTGCTCCACACTGATACTGTCAAACGGCCCGCAGACATAAACTCACAAGAAATGCATGTGCATGATTAATATTAGTGCATGTGCACATTCACACACATGTCAGTGTTTTAATGAAGTTTGGTAATTAGTTCAATCATACAAATATTCACAGATACTGTTGTGGTTTGAGGGTGTTTGAGATTGAGACGGACGACATCTCTGCTATACAGTCAAAACCTGAGCAGAATTTTAAAGTTGTGGGACACTATTTCACATTATCTCAGTTCTGATGATAAGGTCATCTGCAGTTACTGTAAAGTCAGCTCCCTCTGACTATGTATGTGTGTGTGAGACATTATTAATACCCCTGCGGCATCCGATGGGTTTACCATCCCTCTCTTCTTCTCTGCATCTGCTTTATTTTTGTTTCCTCTTCTGTTTCCTCTATACTCTCTCTCCAGCCACCAGCATGCCTAAAGTCTTATTTACTTTCTTTGACCTATAGTCGCTCTGACTGACTGCCAGCCTGCTGAGCCAACAAAGTTTATAGACTCGGACATCTATTTATGCTCTCTTCGTGTTCATTTAATGGAGGTTGAAATTACAGGGACGGGGAGATAAACAATGCGGCACGTGAAGAATGCATTCTTAATTTTGTGCCCCTGTTGTTACACACTCGAACGAGGCTCATCAATAGATGGCGGTGCTTTGTCTTCTCGGCTAAGCAGGTGTAGTAAGCAGACTCTGTGTATAGAAAGACAAAGAGAGTACACACACAAAGAGTTTGAGTCATTTAAAGCCTTACTGTTACTTCTCTGCATCTCCTGTTACAGTATGTGTTTCACATCTCAGGTGTGAAATTGAATTACCTTAAATAAAACGATATGCTGGGAAGGCCTACAATAGAATTAAGCTGAAACAGAATTCACAATTGTTTGTTTTTTTGCACATCAGACTGTTGGCTGTGTTGCTTTGAGCTGCAGGGGAAATTCATTCATGCTTTCAAGTCCAGACAGTGAAAAATGTTGGATACCGAATCACAACTCCCCCTCAGGGACAATACATTTGGAAACTGGTTTTGTTGATTCACATAATGCAATGCTGCACGGTTCAGAAGCAGGAAGCGTACACACATAAGCAGAAATTCTTCTGAGATTTAATCACAGCCAACACTTTGATCTTGTCAAAATGATTCGAAATGGAGTCGGACATTGGTGCAAAATGACAGATAAGAGAACAAACTCTGGTTGTTTCTGGCTGTTGGAGATATTACAAGCAGAACTATCATACTATAGCAAAAGATAAAGTCCCTCCTGGCCAATTTTCTTCTTTTTTCATTTGTATTGTGCTTAATCAGAATACTGTATATTGTATACAGACCTTACTGCAAATCAGAAAACTCCCTGGATTACAAATGGGCCAGTGCTCACCAGTACTGAGTACCGGCAATTCTGATTTTTGTCAATGAGTACCCTGACTTCTTATCGCCACATCCTGGTGAGTCTAGGTGCACACCCCTAAACACGTGTAACTGTGTCTCTGTGTAAACACATAGCTAGTGTAATGCTGAGAAAACTCGACTGCGCTTTGGTATTCCTTCTCATTATCCAATTTAATCTGTAGGCTATAAAGGTCATATTTTAAATTGGTTTTATATTATTTATTAGCAAATATAAAATATTACATTTGTGTCAGGTCTGTAGATTCATTTTAAGGCCACTAATTTATTTAACGCAACTTACAATTTTTAGGTTGTAGCGGGCTCAGTTTTAAAGCTAGAGTGAAGATACTCGCATGTAAAACTAGAAAATCGAAGGAATCCATTGGTACCAACCATGTCATACAAGCTTGTCGCGAAGGAGGTTAAATAACGCTCCAAACTGTCATGGCCACTTTCAAAAGAGGCCCTTGACTTCTCAGCTCAAGATATATGAATGGGTTCTATGGGTACTCAGGAGTCTCCCCTTTACAGACATGCCCACTTAATGATAATCCCATACAGTTTTTGGCAAGTCATAGTCAAGTCAGCACACTGACACACTGACAGCTGTTGTTGCCTCTTGGGCTTTAGTTTGCCATGTTATGATCTGAGCATATTTTTTTGTACTAAATGCAGTATCTGGACAATATTTGTCATGGTGTTGTGTTGTTAATTGATTTACAATAATATACATACATTTGCATTAAGTTAGCATATTGGCCCACTGTCATGTTAGATAAAAAAATGTGTGATTCATTTGCATTTAATTGTGAATAACTATGGACAATCATGCGATCAATCGCAATTAAATATGTTAATCGTTTGACAGCCCAAGTATTAATAGAAATATATCCAAGACACATGCAATGATCATGTCATGCAACTGCTGAATTAGGGTACTGGCCCCTTTTTTGGTCCAATTCAGGCACTGGTTACTGTACTCATTAAACAGCTCTACAGCCTGTAAGTGACCTAACATGGGGCCTAACAAGGTTAGATCACCATGATACTACGCTTCACATAAAAAATGATCTTCCTCACTAGTCAGACACCCTGAAAAATTAGAGTTACCATTCTTAAAAGAAGCTCGGCAATCATATTATGAATGACTAACCTTCATGTCAATTACATAAGAAAAGGATTCCCGGCAGTGATTTGGTTCCAGGTTATTATTCTTGGCTGTAACATTCGTATTCCATCACTGCAGCTTTGTTGAACATGACGAGAATGGGAGGTCTTTTAACAGACCCAGTGTGATTCCACACTATTACACAAACCGACTTCATCTTAATGACATTAGCGTTTGTAATGTAAAACAGTGTATGCTATGCCATGGGAAATTTATCTTCTCCTCTCCTCTGCAGCACATGTGCTGTCACTGTCACAAATCACTTTCAACTTTCCCAATGTTATTGTAGCACACACAGCCGCAGAAGACATGCATGTAGAATCTCATGCTGTGTTTGATCTTGACATAACAAATGTTGTTTTCTAGTGATCATGAAAATATGTGACCACAACAGAGGTTGTTTTTTGCAGTTTTTGCAGCTTGTTAAGATCACAGAATTCAACTTTTGTCCTCATGATTAAGAGAGAACATTTTATTCATTCCTTCAGATCAGAAAAAAACATGATTATTAGAAATCTGAAAACAATCATCTCCACTTTTGATCTCTCTGACCTTGTATTACATTGCTCATTTTTTTTTATGACAGTTTGTTCTTCCCAAGAGACCACAAATGAATCTATTATTCCTTATGCCCACTTAAAGCAGTAGTGAGTAGAAATGGAGCAAATATGATTTTAAAAAAGTTATTTTTATAAAACGGTTACTATATCCTGACAGTAGTGCATGAGACAGGTAATCTGAAAAAAATCATGTGAGTCTGTGTCCTCCAGTGTTCCTAATGGCATCTGCAAGATTTCACAGACCGGAGGAAAACAACCAGTCAGAGCTGATCTGCAGCCTTGCCACCTCTGAGCAGCTGTCAATCACTCGTGAATGCCGATCAAATGGTCAAACTAGGCAGCGCTGATCAAATATGAATCAAAATTCTGTTACTGTAATGCCCATTTCCGCATAAAATGTTTTCAGAAACATCTTGTTGTGTACTGTTTAGCTGTAAAATGAGAATGTTCATGACCTGGAAGCCATGTTGAGATCAGTTGAGGAAATACCAAGCACCGCCCACCGGATGGAGCAAGCTTTCTTATTTTTTTAGCTGTACAGTACACAACAAGATGTTTCTGAAAACATTTGAGGGGAAAAATAGGCATTACAGTAACAGAATATGAATTCATATGTGATCAGCGCTGCCTAGTTTGGAGTTTCCAAGTGATTGACAGCTGCCCCTGTTGAATGAACAGCCAATAGGAACGCTCTCTCTCTGAAATGACCTGTGATTGGCCAAAGTCTCCCGTCATGTTTTTTCATATTTTTTAAAGCCTGAAAAAGGCCAAAGCCAAGAGGAAGCGCAGAAGTCTAGTTTTCTCTCAGAACCCTTGAAATACAATATACTGAAAGGTTATTATGGGATTTTTGCCCAATGATGCCAAAAACATTCTGCAGGTTTAATGCAATCAATTACACTTTGCTCCTATGACATGTCAAAATGTGTGCATGAAAAAGGTCTATTACACTCTTGTATGTCTAATAATTGCACAATTCTGAATTTTTTAAGGTGTGTTTTGATATATAGATATTTTATACCTTTTACGAGTGACAGATAGGCGTACATTTAACCAGCTCCACAACCTCGAGATAAAAGCCACTCTGTAAAAGGCAGTGGGGGAGAATGGTTTTAGTATTGAGTGCTATGGTGGCAAATGATAGAGTTGGGTGTTGAATAGAGGCAATAGAAACGCTCTCTCTCTGAAATGACCTGTGATTGGCCATAGATTTTTTAAAGCCTGAAAACAGAGCCATGAGGAGGCGCAGAAGTCTAGTTTTCTCTCAGAACACTTGAATTACAATATGCTAAAAGGTTATTATGGAATTATTGCCCAATGATGCCAAAAATATTCTGCATACTGCAGATTTAACAGTCTATAGGTTACTTCATGTGTTGAAGTGAAATTCTTTGGTATATTCAGTCCTATATAAAAGAAGAAGAAGAAAAGACAATAAAATAAGACGGGTACCCTGGAGTCTCCCCTTTACAGACATGCCCACTTTATGATAATCACATGCAGTTTGGAGCAAGTCATAGTTCATTCAGCACACTGACAAACTGACAGCTGTTGTTGCCTGTTGGGCTGCAATTTGCCATGCTATGATTTGAGCATTTATTTTTATGCTAATTGCAGTACCTGTGAGGGTTTCTGGTCAATATTTATCATTGTTTTGTGTTGTTAATTGATTTCCAATAATACATACATACATACATTTACATAAAGCAGCATATTTGTCCACTCCCATGTTGATAAGTGTATTAAATAATTCACAAATCTCCCTTAAAGGTACATTTTGAACAGATAGAAAATGTGCAATTAATCTGTGATTAATCATGATTAATCATGGGCAATCATGTAGTTAATCGCGATTAAATATTTTAATTAAATATGTCCTGGGAGTGTGTGTGCTCTGCTTATGTGTGTCCCCTCTTCCTTATGTGTCCAGGTGATACAGCTCGTTTGGGAGGAAAGATGAGGGAGAGACAGGAAGGAGAGAAAGGAGGCTTCACGGCGGGGTTAGTGTTTACATCCTCTCTTCTTACTGAGTACTCTTGTTATCTTCCACTCCTTCTCCATGACCCATACTCCTCTGTTTCCTCCCTCCACTCGAATACATAAAGAATCCCCTTATCATCGCTTCAGACGTCACGAGACACATTATCACCGTCTCACTCTGTTTCTCTTTCTTTTTTTGTCTCTTAATACACCCGTCTGCTCTCTCTATAATCACTTGTTCAGACAGGTTCGATGGTTCAATCAGATTATTGACAAGTCTCTGCTTGAGAACAAGGGGATAGTCAATCAGAAAACGTGTCAAAACCCACAGTCTGAAGCTTAAGTCATCCAGTCTGCCCATCGGCTGTCTTTCTCTCTCTCTCTCTCTCCAGATACTTGTGATTGATGCCCTGGGACGTAATTATTGAACAGCAAATCCCTCTCCAATTTATGGCATTAAGGACATAAAACAGCCACTTCAATTACTCCCCAGGCTAGAATACGACTGAATTAAGATAAGGAGAGCAAATCTGACGGGGCTGTCTGAAAACACTCCATCATTCAGCGAGAATATTAAAGGCATGAATCTGAGCGACACTCGCTGAGAGTAAAACACTTTGACGTATATGCGGTAAATGCATAGAAATGAATGCAGAGGAAGTTGCTCCCTTTGCTGAAAAGTTTTTCTCAGAAATATGTGCAAAGACAGTCAGTGTCTTTGGTGGGTTTTTGACATTTGAACAAACTGTAAACTCAGGCAGGTTATCAGTGTGTGCTGAGACCTGCTGCTTCCCAGAGAGATTTAAAAAACGGCACACACCCTGTTCTTTTCAATCTAAACACTGTTGCTATCCTGCTAGAGATTAAGCGGGTCAGTGCTGGGTTAGGACAGTAGTCACAAGGGAAATGTGTCTCATGAAACATACATGCACCCACTGTGGAAGGATTAAATTGAGGAGTCATGACTTGAAAGAGAATAGTTTAGTCTAAGTTGACATTGAAATAGTGAAATCAAGGTTGTTGTCTTCACAGCAGTGGATTGTTGGTTTGGTGGACTCTGCTCATCTTGGTTGCTGATGCAACACGTAAGTTTTTAATTTCATTTTACTTAATTCATTCAGCCTGACATTGTGTTCCATGTTAGCCGATTCCTTGTCAGAAGGGGGGCGGGGTCATTTTGTTTTGTCCTATTTTTTCTGCAGGTGTCATTTTCAGTCAACAGGAAGCAGCGGTAGCGGTTGCTAAGAGCAGTTAACTTTTTTCCTCACTGATCAAAAAATATGAAAAGCTGTTACTTCTGTATGTGGACTTACAACAACCTGCATTGCTGCGTTAATCTCATTGATCCTTGTTGCTATACTGCCGCTATTTTTCACAAATATAGCCAGGTAGCTAACTAACTATGCAGGAAGGTGACGTCCCCATTCTTAAGGCCTTTACACACCAAGGGCATTTTTTGTTTCTTGTTTTTTTCTGTGCAATTAATTCACACGTCAATATATTTTTCCAAACTTTTGTTTTTGTCATAAATACTTTCACACAGAACGTGAATATTATGCGGCAAAAAAAGCAATATACTGCTTTTTCTGAGCTTTTCACACTGTGAATAACTGCATCAACCAATCACGTTGAGCGGAACCGGTTGAGTTGTGGCTATATTTATGAATCAACAATATGGAAGCTCTGTAGTTTGAACCAAAATGGCAAACTTTATTACTCCTTCCAACTTTGACAAAGGCAGTGCAGACCCTTACCTTTCACAATAAAAGCCCTAGACATATAATATTCGCAGGCGAGTATTTTGCATTTCCGTATTATTTATTTGTCACCCCCCCGGTGTGTAAAGGCATTAAATCCTGCCAATAAACAAGCTGTCAATAAACACAGCATCAACAAACAAATCTGAACAAATCTGAGCTGTCTTCTGTTCTGTGCACTTAACTTGAAACCAGTATTTCACCTGCTAAACAGTGAAAAAACAAAAAATGTCCAAATCATGCTGTGCACAACGACCTTCGACATTTTAGTTTTGGTAACAAACTTCCAGATATTCAAGTACGACTCTAGTCCACTTTCTTACTTTAAAAATATGTTCATATACAGTATATCCACAATGGTCAAAGACTAACTTGAAACACTACAGCCCTAAAAAAGTTCTGAGGCAGTTGAACTTTTCTATCAGCTGGGTCTAAAAAGCCACTACCGTTTTGACCCTCTAACTTTATATCAATATTTCATGCATCGATTTGCATTTCTGAAACACATCAAGGGAAGTTGTGCTTCCCGTCTAAATGTTGCAACTGTACACAGCCGGATGGAATAACAGTGGCTCCAGAATTATATGGAGAGTTTTTTACATAAAGAGCAGAGCACTTACACAGTGGAGAGATACACACCCACAGCAGGGGATGGAGAAATGACGGAGCGGTTATTATCAGGGGTCTTGAAACTGAGCAGTGAGATAAAGGCCCCCCCCTAAAGCATTTAGTTCATGGTGATATACTGTTTGATAGAAGGGATCAACTGAGGACAGACAGAAACACATTACATAGATATAGACAGAGGGGAGCAGGAGAAAGGAAAAATGAAGCACTGTTTATCTCTTGCTTTTTTTCCTCACTCTCATCCATTCTCCCTTTTTAATTCTCTCTCCAAAGCACATTCTTGCACTCCATCTCTCTCTCTGACACATCCTGTATTTGTTCTCCTCCTTCATCTTCCACTTATTCTCTCTCTCCTTTCACACTCCTAACCCAAACCGAGGCAGGCAGAAAAACAGGATGAATGATGAGTGGACGAGGGAATTTTGGCCCACTCCAACACAAAGCAGACCAGAGACAGAGACAAACAGCGGGGCCATGTGAATTAAAGATGACAGGAGTCCTGCTGCTCCTGCCTGGGCAGACTAGCCGGACGGTGCGGATGGAGATCAGTAGCCAAACACCCAAGACTAATTTGAAACTCAAGAGCATGCAGAGAGAAAACATGAAAGCAGCAGACGGATTTGTTTTTCTTAGAGTTACAGTAAAATGTCCTTACAACCCACAATGTCCACACAAGGCATGCGGACGTCAGACACAACCATACAAACACACATACACCTAAGATGTCCTTACAACCTACAATGTTCTCACGAGGCATGGAGACGTCTCACACAACTATACAAACACACACACACACCTAAGATGTCCTTACAACCCACAATGTATTCACACAGCAGTGAACTGTCACCAAAGATGTCCTTACAACCCACAATGTCCTCACACGGCAGTGAACTGTCACCTAAGATGTCCTTACAACCCACAATGTCCTCACAAGGTCGTGACATGTCAGACACAACCGTACAAACAACACGCACATGACAATGTCCTCACAAGGCATGGAGATGTCTGACACAACCAATCAAACACGCATACACATACAAACAGCAGTATAAAGTTTCAGAAAACTGCTTTTTTATTCTGAAACACTCTTATCAGGAGGAATCAATACAGTATGACAATGGCGAGTGTGTGTGTATGTGTGTGAAGGTTGGGTGTGCGAGGAGTTTGTGCTAGTGTACAGGCCCCTGAGAACCGTGCCCATCACTGCTACTCTGTTTACCTGAGAGATTTACAAGCAGGAAAGCCCAATTTCCTGTCAGCATCTCTAATGCAATTGTAATAACTTCACATCAGGAAATACAATCTCTTTGCATTCAGCAACACTTGTACTGTGTCCGTGCTTCTGCTGCCTGAATATCTGCTTGCTTTCTGCATTTATGCTGTATATCTGCTTCTTTTGTTGTGAACCTTGTCACCGCTGTCAGTGTACAGAAATTAAATAGCATCTGACTCCACTGTGCTTTTTACCTACAGGCTAATTCTTACAGATTTGACCTATCATACGGCACCGCCCAGTCATAGAGGTTTACAGCACTCGATGAATCAGACCCGGGGACTCTGGCCAATCCTGTCCATCTGTGTTCCTATGACTATCACCGACTACCGGACTCCTCCTGGCAGGGAGCCTTCTCAACTCATCGAGCATTCTGCAACCGACGCTCTCCTCCGCCTCCCTAAATTCTCCAGTATCACACCCTCCTGCACTTGATCCTTTGTCTGCCTGTGACTGCTCATATCAAAATCAATACAGGGGCGCTGCTGTTGACAACTCCTCAACAGCTGTTGAACAGGTGTTTAGAGTTTTCTTGCAGCAACTAGTCCCTGCCCACACAGGACATATATTACATATACTATATATATATACATATACTACTATATACCGTATACTTCCCAGCCTGCAGGAGCTGTACACCCAGCGGTGCCTCAGGAAGACCCCGAAGGTCACTAAGGACCCAACACACCCACACAACAGCCTGTTCTCACTGCTGCCTTCAGGTAGGAGGTACCGGACTCCCAAAGCACGCACCAGCAGACCAGCTTTTTGCCCCTAAGGCCTTAACATTACTAAATAAATAACACATACACACGCACACCACATATAAACATACACACCAGTGGGCAACCTCCGGCTCTGAAAAGTGAAGCCAATGCAGAAGTGCCTTAAACTTGCATTCTATCTAATAGCCAGCAGACTCCTCTGTTTGCAAAAAGAAGTGTGATTGTATAGACGTGTCTGAGAAAATGAGCCTACTTCTCACGTGATTTATTTCCTCAGTAAACATTGTAAACATGAGTTTATGGTCTCAATCACTAGTTTCAAATCTTCTTCAATACAGCATGATGTTCATTTAGTAAATTATTGTCCCATTTAGAGTCAAATAGACCATAAAGCAGGGGATGCTTTAGGGTGTAGCTAACTCGTGATTGACTGGTTGCTACCACGGCGTTGTCCTGTCCGGGGATCGTGTCTAGAAGGAAGCCCGCAAATCGAGAAATCTGATCTGAGATCTGCAAAAACTTTCAAAAACATTTGCGAGACTTGGTGCCCGACGACCTACAATCTCGCACTAGCCACTACCCTGTCTGGGAGTTGTCTGTATTTTCCTCTTATAACTTTAACCCTTTCACAGTGTGTTTTCAATTCATGAACTTTAATATTAACATTTTGGTCGACTAAAAACGTCTTATTCAGCGTTCGGTTGTACGTATTTCCACTGTCTCATGTCACTTCTGGTTGCAAAAAAACAAAATGGCGACAGCCAAAAACCAAGTTGGCGACGACATAATGGCGAATGTGAGGCTTCAAAACCACAAACCATTGGGTGACATCACGGTGACGTGCCTTCTTATATACAGTCTATGATGCACACACAATGTGCAATCCCACTCCTGTGCAATATGCAACCTCTTTATTGTTTTTTCTTAAATGGATATTTTTTATTGCTTCTTATATTTTATATGTCTTTTTATGGTTACTATTTATTTTCTTTCTTTTAAACATTTTGAATCTATTTTTCATTTAAGGGCACCTTGGGATTAAAAAGGGCAACCTTTTTCCTGATGCAGGGGTTAAAAGACAGGGGAAAGTTGATGAAAATATAAAGAAGGATGAAATCTTCGGCTGCAGGCGAAACGTATATGTAACCAGAAAACCGATCATAAATGAAAAGCGGATTCGCTGCTGTAAGATTTTAGTTCGAAGGGAACAGAAGACTCAAGACTAAATGTGTGCAAAATTCAGAGAGAGCCGTATCCGTTACAGTGGATGAGTTCATTACTATTGTATGTGCATGTGACTGTGTGTGTGTATGTGTGTGTATGTGTAGGCACGTGACTGCCAGTGCATGTATGTGTGTGTTTTTCCATGTGCAAGTTTGTGAGTGTCTGTCTACTGATTTGCACATTTGTGCGCGTGCGTTATGTCTTTTTTGTGAGATACAGTAAGCCCATTTCATTATTCCCCAGTGTTTACTGACAGATACTGGACAGGCCTCAGTGAGCAGCTCTGGCTTCATTATCCCATGCTGCTATGGGTAGACACAGATCACAGGACATGCACGACAACACACACCCAGCAGCATCCCATGGGGATATTTAAGAGGGTGTGACGACAGGGAGTTCTCATATTTGAGAATTTTGAAGCCTGACTTTTTGCAGCATCACAGTGTCTGCCTTGATCTGAAATGAATAAAAGAAGACTCACACATTTGGGGGGGTTTTCTGACATACTGATAACGCTGACATACACTGACATACTGTAGGCACACAAGGTGATAAAATTCAACGTTAGTTTCCAGGAAACAAATTTAGCATTGGAGATAATGAGCATCCAGTTTGTCATGTTAAGTTATGATGAGCAGCTCTGGTACTTCATGGTGACCGTGTCTTTGAGCAGGGAGGAACTGTGAGAAGAGACAGCTGTAATCACTCACACCGCTCATGATAAATCTCACTGACAGTCGCTGCAGGCATCTTACTACAAAACTTGAATTTATAGGCCCCATTCAGGTATTGTAATTGATTATTTAGTATCAGTTTGACTTCGGTTCAGGGCCCTGCTGACAGCTACATTCACAACATGCAAACACACTGGTTCACTCACCCTGTCCTCTTCCTCTCTGAGGTCTGGCATGGTGCTGATGCATAAGCTGATGACAGTCACCGCCACCATGATCACCGACAGGCAGGCGAAGATCTTCCCCGGTACGCCAGACTGTGGGTTCTCCACCATATCTCTCAGCCAGTTCATCACCTTCCGATACCTAGTCTCCTCCACCGGCATGCGCTGCATGGCGTTCCTCTGCCTGCGCTCCTCCTCGCGCCGCTCCAGCTCGTTCACCTCCTCGATGCGCGTGTACATCTTCCTTTTGCAGCAGCGCTCCATGTACGTCATCTCCACGCCCCAGTAGGTGAGCTCGTCGTGCAGGGAGAGGACACACATCTCCCGCAGCATGCGCAGTTTCCCCGCGGCCAGGAAGTTGAGGATGACCCTGAAGGCGGACGGCGAGCGGTCGAAGAAGAACTCCTTGTGGGCTTCGTCGTAGTCGTCGCAGACGCGGGCGATGTCCTCGGGGGACCGGCAGCCACAGAGGCGGCCGAGTCGTGTGAGGGGGAACTGCTCCAGGGTGCTCCAGGGGAAGGTGTACCTGTTTCCTCCGACGTTGATCACCGCCAGCAAGGCGTGGTCGATGGACACCAGGTCTTCTGGCCGACGGATGAACTGAGCCCTCTGGTAGTACACACCCTGGAGAGTGAACAATGAAAAGCTTCAGTAGATGCGCATCTGAGATATGCCTTAACAACTTGATCACTTGTTTGATATAATTATTTTATTCCTTTTTATTTGAATTTAGTGAGAATCTTATTCATACCTTGATGGTCTCAGTCTCAGGGATCTCTGTGAAAATGCGGTCGAGACTGCTGTCATCGCTGACGGACAGATTGCTGAAGTCATGGTTGGCGTTGCTGATGATGGGCATGGCAGCATCTGGAAAGCACGCTGCTCCGGACTGGGCAGCTCAGACCAGGTAATGAAGGCAAGAAAAAGTCTACAGATACAACTTGTTTGTCTCGGGACACAGCAGTCCTTACTTTATCACAGCCTCCAACAGCTTATGTTGAAGCTTGCACATGAGAAAAGCTTTCCTGCCACAGCCCAGGTCTATTGTAGACAAGCTGAGCATACATATGGCTGTAGCTTTCAGTCTTTTTAGCCTCAGAACCCCTCATAACAAGGAGTTCTTTCTCAACGACAGAGGATCTATGGCTTTGGCTTCCAACAAGGGAAAACCCAGAAAGGGGAGGAATGAGGAATCCTGCTGTCACATTTGAATGTGGGTGAGTTTTGACATATCCGTCAGAGGTCCACAATAGACTCTATAGTTGACGTATCAGGATTCAGCATCAGATCAGAGGGTAATCCAGGTCTGAGGGTAGAGTCTTGCAAAGGAAAGCCCCCAATAGAGACTGGGTTAGGATTGATCAGTGGCTGATAGCTGCAGAGGATGAGCTGGATGAGTCATGGAGGTGTCCTGGGACGGAGGGGGATCCTCTGTGTCGCCGCAGCAGGATTAGGGAGGGCTATAGAGCCGCGGTGGCATCATGCAGGCACTGAAAGAGAGAGAGAGAGAGAAATGTCAGAAGGGAGCTAGGATGGACTGAGATTTAGGCGGGTTTCACAATACCGAGAACGAATAGGCAAAGACTTTGAAAGAGACGTGTGTGAAGACAGAAAAGGGTGAGGAGGAGACGGAGACAGCGCACCTCAACCAGACTGCAGTGCTGTAGGATCAACCCTCCTCTTTCACCTCCTCTCTCTGCTGCTATAAATGGCCCGTCAGTGTGGTCAACACAGTACTTGACCGGATAGCAAAGGAATTTTATACTCACATCAACATCCAATGAGGACGGCCTGGTTGGTTTTACTTAGTACGGGTGTTGGAAAATTCAAGGAATAAGTAGAAAAGAACGTTTCAGGTCTGTGGTGTTATTCACACTCAGAGTGAGTTACTGGCTGCTGTAGATGGGCAGCGATCCTACGTAGCAACAGACACTGAAATGCAGGGTCCAAAATGTTTTTCTTGGCAATGCAATTGCCCTGAAACTTATTGGCACAGTCAGGCGTTACAGTTGCCCAGAATGGTTCGCTGTGTATCAAAGCCTTAAATAGTTGTGTTAATTTCAAACTGGGTCCTATTATCACATTATTTGTTATTTATTTGTCATTTATGCACTGTGACTAACTTATAGTTCATCTATTTCCCTACTGTAGAGTTACCAGCTGCCGGCAGATAGAAGTCAGAACGACTTAGAAATATTGTCAATAGACCTTTTTCACAGTTGACACTTGGACTTTTTGGATGGTCATAGCAGTAAAAGCACAGGCTGCAATTCAGTTAGCCATCGTTAGAGCAGCAGTGGGTAGAATTGAAGAAAATATGATTTAAAAAAAGTATTTTTTTAAAAACGGTCACTATATCCTGACAGTAGTGCATTAGATAGGTAATCTGAAAAAAAAACATGTGTCTCTGTGTCATCCGGTGCTCCTAATGGCATCTGCAAGATTTCACAGACCGGAGGAAAACAACCAATCAGAGCCGAGCTGGAGCCTTCCCGTCTCTGAGCAGCTGTCAATCACTCGCAAACTCCGATCAATCGGTCAAACTAGGCAGCGCTGATCAATTATGAATCAATATTCTGCTACTGTACAGTAATGTCTATTTCTCGCCTCAAATGTTTTCAGAAACATCTTGTAGTGTACTGTTTAGCTGTAAAATGAGAAAGTTTGTGACCCGACAGCTATGTTGAGATCAGTTGAGGAAATACCAAGCACCGCCCACCAGCCGGATCAAACTTTCTAATTTTACAGCTAAACAGTACACTACAAGATGTTGCTGAAAACATTTGAGGTGAGAAATAGGCATTACAGTAACAGAATATTGATTCATATGTGATCAGCGTGATGAACAGCCAATAGGAACGCTCTCTCTCTGAAATGACCTGTGATTGGCCAAAGTCTCCCATCATGTTTTTTCACATTTTTTAAAGCCTGAAAACAGAGCCAAGAGGAGGCGCAGAAGTTTAGTTTTCTCTCATAACACTTGAATTACAATATGCTGAAAGGTTATTATGGGATTTTTGCCCAATGTTGCCAAAAACATTCTGCCTACTGCAGGTTTAATGCAATCAATTACACTATGACATGTCA
Organism: Sebastes umbrosus; assembly: GCF_015220745.1. Classification (NCBI taxonomy): domain Eukaryota; kingdom Metazoa; phylum Chordata; class Actinopteri; order Perciformes; family Sebastidae; genus Sebastes; species Sebastes umbrosus. The sequence goes on along the minus strand of NC_051272.1, from coordinate 29,884,846 downwards.
AAATGTGTGCATGAAAAAGGTCTATTACACTCTTGTATGTCTAATAATTGCACAATTCTGAAATTTTGAAGGTGTGTTTTGATATATAGATATTTTACACCTTTGACGAGTGACAGATAGGAGTACATTCAACCAGCTCCACAACCTTTCGAGATAAAAGCCAGGCAGTCGGTGAGAATGGTTTTAGTATTGAGTGCTATGGTGGCAAATGATGAAAGAATAAGGCATAGTTTGAAACAGCTGGAATCATCCTCAGAGACTCATTGTTCCATCGCTTCTCGTATCCAGCTGCTAACAATAAAGATGACTTACATTTGGGTGGCTGCCCTGCACTTTTCTCCTGCCAGCTTTTGTTGCGAATATGAAACTATAATAGATTTTCTACACATGCCACTGCAATTTAATAAGCCAGAATCTCCGAGGGCAACTCCAGACTCTAATCATTTCTAAACACACATAGGTGCAACACATGCACACATGCAACACTCATCTGTCACTGCGACTAGCCCTGACTACCAGCCCTGATGGTGTCCTGTAAGACTATTACAGATTTGCAGTCTTGCAGGCCTGTTTGTCAGAGGTACAGTAGCACTACATATTTTGCTCACTACAGAATAAGAATATCATCAGGATCGAGATTATTCTGCTCAGTGTCTATCTACAGTACCCACAGGCTCACTAAACGTGTGACTGGACAGCGGAGACAGTTTGAAGCATTGGACCGCACCAACATGCGTCACTAATTCAGATCCAGGGAGATAGGATCCTGTTCTGGAGGAACCCAATAAATCACTTCTGTCACGAATGCTGGTGTTTCATTTCCACCCTACAAGGGGAGGAGAGCATGATAAACTATTTATTAATCGATTTGTATTCCCCGTGGATGTGGCCGGTTTTTCTTCTCGGTGGAAAGTTAATTGAAGGAGGTGTTTTTAGCAGCACGCTGGTGTTATCAGCTCTGCTCGACCTCCTTGGGTTCTCCGCTGGACACAGATGACAGACAGGAGAGGAAAGGATATCAGAGGAAGTGTTTTTTCTGTAGACATTATGCAAAGTAGGGGAGAGCTGGGTCGTTCAGCACAGAGCCTTTTTTAGCATGTTAGAAAGTAACTATGCCTACGCTATTCACCATGCTCATACTCATCCACACTCTCTTCACTTTCAACCTTAAAGTGTAGAACCTCAGACTATTACTCACAATGTATTCATAGTTTTTAAATATACAGCGTGTAAGTACATTTTGGGCTCTTTTGTTATTTTTCTTCTGCCGTACAGTTTTTAGTTATGCCATATACAAAAACCATATTGTTGGAAAGCTTATTTACTGGCCTATCAGTTGATGCTAGTGTTAGCTGTCTGAATTTTTGTTGGTAACTGGTACAGTAGTCCAGAGCATGCCTGCTCTCACTGGGGCGGTTGGGACAGTATTGTTTAGTTCCTAACTTGTTACAAATCAACAAAAACCAGACAAAACATGATAATGGCTTTTCCTAATTGAATAAGACCCACTAAGTGAATGTTTTTACTCAAGTGGCAGCCGGTCAGAAACATTTTATTTTTATTTTATTGCCAAATTCCATATCTCAGTAATTTATGAAAATATAATAATTTTACAAATATTTTCTTTTTCTCAAAGAAATGTGTAAACAAGTTACATTGTAAATATCAGGTCTTCAAATTTAGAGTGCAAATTTTTTCAATTTAGATGATATTTTTTTAGCCCAGGACAAGGTGTCCCAGCAGACCTGACCTACTGTCTCAACTGTCCCGGGAGGCCGAATTTTAGGAAAAATGCACTCCTTGCGCATTTAACATAATTTTACCTTTCAGTTTTGGGTTGGGCTCTAAAAAAAACTGATAAATTGTTAGCAGACAGGTGTTCAGGGATCAAATTATTTTCATTATTGTTCAAGCAGTATGTGAGTAATGGAGGGTTATTTGGTGTTTGGTACAAAAGTGTACCAACCGACCCCGCTCTCCCCTACTATTGACCTAAACCAAACTTTAAGTTATATGAAAATTTTTGCATGAAAAAAGTCATATCAATACTTTTTACTTGTTTTTTTTTCTCTACCGTAATTCTGCATTAAGTCAGAGAGCTTATATCATATTCATGGGCAAATCAACAGTGAAGCTGAAGCAGATGCTGGTGGAGGGCCAAACATCTCATATAGATTGGCATGCTTCAATGTAGCATATGGACAACTCTCTCTCTCTCTCTCTCTCTCTCTCTCTCTCTCTCTCAACTAACAGAACTATATTAATCTCAGACCATTCATTAAGACTGCTTAAATTGAGCGATTAATTAGATTCTCGTTACCAAATGATGATGATGATTTGGTGGAGAGAAAAACAAATAATGGGACGCCTGAGAGCCAAAGTCAGATGTTGTTTAGAGGGCAACATTACATCCCTTTCTTATTTTACAAATCATTTGAAAAAAGGGAACAACTTTGCTTTCACATTTTAGCAAACACCCACTGAATCAAATACACTGGCTAAATCTGTGACTATTTGTCTTGTCCTGTACAGTATATGTTGCAGCATTGGTGAGATGAAACGACACCAGCAATCCTCCTTTCTTAAGTATTGTGACAGCATCACAACTTCAGACAAATATCCAGCTGCAAGCACACAACCCCCAGCCTGCAGGCATCAGTATGTACAGTAACTTGTGAAGTGCAGCTTACCATCCTGAGCCCAGCACTCATCATCTCCAGACGGCCAGATCACCAGCTCGGTGTGAAATCCCTTTTTGCCGCCTTGCAGTCAGTCCCCTCCGATCATTCAACACCAAATCAGGGTGTCAACGATCATTCCCAGCCGCCACATGTTGTAATAATAACAGGAATAGCTCTCCTCCAGCGTCCGCAGCATCATCCAAGCCGGATGAAGGCGCGCAGCAGAGAGTCTGAACATACCAGAGATGGTGAAGCGGCGGGTGAAGGTTTTGGTGCGCTGAAAGTGTCCCGTTACAGCTCGGTTAGTAGTGCTGCAGGAGGAGGAGGAGGAGGAGGAGGAGGGTGAGGGATGGGAGGGGGGAGTCGGAGCTGTGGTGCGAAACAGAGGAGACTTCAAGTTCCCAAGTTCAAGTGTGCGTAAAGGTGACGACAGGCGGAGTGATGTGATCTCCAGACAAGACAAAGATGTCATTTTTTTTTACCAGGGAGTGTGGCTTTCAGTGTTCACTCGATATCTCCACCTTCTCTTTCAGATGGTATGAAATTCAAGGACACTGAGGAGATGCTCTCAACCATGTTTCCTGCCCTGATCGCTTTACGACGCGCAACAGGGGGCGCGGTTACTTCCCAGATTACCTTCACTAAAGGGTTGCTTTCTCAATCTGCTGCACTATAAACAATTGCTGTTAATTTACAGCAGGATTTCAACAGTATTAACCTGTTATTGCTAAAAACAGTGCTTTACTGAACTATAATGCATTCTTTAAAACAGCACTTTACTGCTGATCAACTGTCTAAAGTATCATCAGTAACAGTTTCACGCAGTATTTTTTTAATTCTGGGACCTGATCTGCACATGTGAGGCTTGTACATTGTACATGATTGTAAAATCAGTGAATTAGCTCTGTTCTTCACTCACATGTTGTTATGGTTTGCATTCTGTGCTTGTAGCCAGCTATCAGACATTTTGGGAAAAGTGTCAACAAGTCTATAATAGCCTTTTTAAAGTGCCTTTAATTGTATTTAGTGTGACTATTCCTATGTCTGTAACCTGTCTATTCATCTAGGCAAAAAATAATGTTTATTAAAATGTATGTAAAAAATACAACCTAAATAGTGCATTAAAACAAATCAGTAAGATAATGTAAAAGAAAGGTGAAAAACAGCTATATAATGTATTTTTAAAGAGTAAATCAACTGTAAAATACTGTGAAATTAATAAAGTGCAAACTGTATTTTTCATTAACAGTACAAAGCTGTAAATTTCAGCGACAGTATAATAATGTTAATTTTACAGTAACATAAAGGTTGCCTTTTAGGTTACCTGCTGCCAGTTCTTACTGTTATTTTACTGGGAAATTCTTAACAGTGTGGGAACTGAAGCACCAACTCAGAGTCAAAATGTTACATATACAGTTCGAATCCGATAACACCACTGTCATAATTAACACCAAAACAAAGAAAAAGAGGCAGAAAAATAGTGAAATCATGTCATTACAGAAAAAAACACCATAAAGTAGGATAATACCACTCATTGCATCTATAGAGAAAAAGATCTTTATGTGCCCAACTGGGGTCTGGTAATGTTACCACTGATGATGAAACTGCAGGACGCATAAACTAGAAGCAGATTTGTTCAATGAGCTGTCTGAATGATACAGAATATGAATTCTTTTTTTTTTTTTTATATTGTCCTTTTCACTGGGGACTGCGCAATAAATGCAGAAATTGATTTTGTCAATATGGATGATGCACAAAGAGTTTTAGCATTTTAAATTACAACTGTCTTGTAAGTTTCTTTTTTTTGGGGGGGGGCTCATTTATAGTTTTTTTTATTTTTACTTCATATACTTAATTATGTATTTTCTCTACTTTTCTCTATATCTCTACTTATTTTTGTCCTCGTGCTGCTGCAACACCTGGATTTCCTCTCTGGGGATCAATAAAGGCTTATCTGATCTGATCTTACCTTACTTGGAGAAAGCCTTAAAGATGAGGGCGGAAAAAAATCCTTCATCAGGATAAACTTCCGGCTTAAAGCAGCTCTTTACGGTGTAGTTCATCGGGGAATTTTCCACATAAATGTTATTTGAAAGCATAGAAATACCTTTAATGTTTAACTGCTCTTTTTTGTTCTTTTGTTTCTGTATTATTGGATGATTCACTTCCTCCCACTTTACAAAAGTGAAGCCAAAGTATCCCGAATACGGGAACTGCCATCTTGAGATTTTGACGTCATTTGGAGCCAGAGTCTGCACAGTAGTGATCGGGAGCTCAAGGTCCCACCCACGCACCTGCCCTGGCCATTCACGAGCCTAGCCCGGCCGCAGCTTGTTAGTGTGAGCCACCAAGCTTCTACGTTAGCCCTACGGTAACTGTTTGGCTAGAAAGACAACCATAATATCTCTATAACTACATTTATGATCAAATTGACACATGTTATAATACACAGTCTCGAGGCTCTTATGGAAAGTTAAAGTCACTTCTCCTCTCGTACATTTCCGCGACTACTTCACTCAGAGAAACTGTCAATCGTGACGTCTCACCCCCTTTTTATAGCATCAAATAAGTAATTAAAACCAAACCTATTAAAAAAAAATTAACACTTGAACATACATCAGCATGAACTACCTAAAATGACAGAAACCATCTTTGGGAAAAATGTATTTAACGTGTACTTTTTAGTTTGGCCCATGTCCCATCCACTAACATGGAGGGGCGGGGTTTATGACCTATACTGCAGCCAGCCACCAGGGGGTGATCAAAATGTTTTGGCTTCGCTTTTGGTCGTGTCTCTAAAGTACAAATTGCGAAACCCCCGCAAGATGGTTAAGATTAGGCATTGAACTTGAATAGTTTCAGGTTAGGATTGGTTGTTGGCCAGCAAGGCTGGCAAGAGTTTTTGCAAGTTTTCCTAATTTGGGGGTTACCTTCAAGACACAACCTTCACTTTTGGGGAACTGTCATGTCGTCCATCTATATACAGTGTGGATTGGTATGAAACAGTTATAAAAACGAACTGAATGCCACAGATACAATCACAAGTCTCTGTCCCACAGTAGTAGGAAGGGCAGTGATAAATCTAAGTGACACTGAACAGCTGGCCAAACTTTTGGCTGTGTCCTAAGTAAATAGACATCAGTGCTCACTGCTGTCTTTGAAAACACTGACTGTTCCAGAGCAGCACCTGCTGTATCGCGCCAACCTCTGCAACACCGGGACCGAATTTGCTCAAGGTTAAAGTTCAGAGGAAGAATAATATCAATATGCTTGCAGATTTATCTGCGTCGCTGGCCTCACACACCCACTTTGTCCTTGAGAGGCAGCTCATTAGGTTGCATAGGCCTGAGGGAACTGCTAAAACAAGCAAACACTTTGTCCAGGCCCTTATGGATGCTAACGGAGCAGACAACACATTAGTAAGGGGTGGAGAAGGAGACTGAAGAGGTGGGGGCCTCTGTATGTATGCATGTGTATGTGTGTGTGTGTTTGTGTGTGTGCTACAAACAGCGACATTGGGCTTATTGAATCCCTCCATCACTACTCATTAACCTACAGTGCAGCATATGCCCCGGGCTGGTTAGTGTATGCAACATGAGACTGATCACACACGCTGGGCTATTAGTTCTCAGTCAGCCTTTTTTTTTCTGACAAAGGAGACGACATTTCAGTCACAGCTGAATGGATTAGACGACCTGCAATCTGCCCCACTGAGACAGTAATGCAATATTCCTTTTTAATTCTGTCTGTCATTTTCTTATGCTTTGTCACATACACACACACACACACACACACACACACACACATACAGACAGATAGAAACACTCACACCCCCACAGTCCAGATTTTGCACAGGTGGTAGATAGAGAACACCCTGGTCCTCCAACATTGAACCGGCTAACTGGTTTATGTGTTGCACCACCCCCAGCACCCTCTCTGTGTCCCTGCCTCATTTTTTTTTTATTAATCTCACACACGACCATATACCTGCAGCTGCCATCTCACACACAAACCACCGTGCGATACACAAGAAGCCAGCACACACATGCAGCAGAAAACACAAAGACAACTGCAGCCCTGTCCGTACTAATAGCGAGCCTCAGTCTGGCGGATTAAGAGTTTAATCCCTCACAGGCAATAGGAGCTGAGATGAGATCGCAGCAGCCGGCGTGCAGCCAGGTCTGATGAGCAGTGGTGTGCAGGACAGGAGCAGTGAGTCACTCAGCTATTTGAACACACACTTTCGCACCTGAAGGTCCCACCTGATGGTCCTGTCCAACTTTTTTTCTCTCTTTTCTGCCTCTCCTCTGATCTCCCAGTCTCTCAACCCCTCTCTATGATTCTCTTACTATCATCCCCTGCTGAAATGTGTTTGATCTCAGCACTTGCAAGTTTTGATCAGGTTAATTGCCCTCTCAGAGGACAGTGTGAATAGACAGATTAACACCCAGCACCCAGGATGGAATAAAGAGCAAACTGAGTGAATAAGAGAGCAGAGTCAATGGACAGAGTCAGCATAATGAATAAGAGGAGGTGAAGAAGATGAGGGAAGACATTTGATGGGGAAAAAGAGAGGAGGAGATGTTGACAGCGGAGAAACATCTCGTAGAGGGCAGGAAAAGGGACGGTGAAGTGGGAACACGGGAGTGGAATTAAAAGGAGAGGACAGGTTGATGAAACACCAGGCTGATACAGGTAGACAGCGGCTACATCAGGTCTGTTTCAATTAGCGTCTCTGACAACAAGGTTCATGTGATCCGGAGATAATGTTGTTGTTTTCTTTTCATATGAATTAAACATCCAGACACTGTCTGACCCGTTGTGTTTTGCCTGAAACTGTCACTGTAGACTGAAAATTTAAAAGCAAAAACAAATTCCTTGGTTTATGTGAGACACATCTGGTACACTGCCAGGCAAAACTGTGAGAGTAAACATTCACACACACACACACTCACACACACTCACACACACACTCACACACACTCACACACACAGTATATTTGAGGCTGAACCGACGAGGATTCACAGCAACAGTGACACATACACACCTTTTGACACAGTTTAGCCACGATGACCTTGACAAATTGCTCAAAGACGCAGTGTAACTGTCAGGTCTGGGCATAATGGGCTTTCCTATAATGGATAAACAGACAGATTAATAATTAAATGTTTCAATGATGTTTAGAGCTGCTCTAATCATCACCTTACTGGAATTGAAACAGGATTGCAGATAAAAATAGGAGTCTATACAGCCATCCTTGTGGCTCTGTGAGGTTGTGTACTTGAGCTATATACTAACATGGGCACAATGATGATGCAACATAATGATGTTAGGCGGGTGTAATGTTTACCATGTTCACCATCTTAGTTCAGTGAGTGTTCGCATGCTAACATTTGCTAGTTAGCTTTGGTACAACTGAAATTGTGACCAGATGATGGTGCTAAATGAAACACTAGGGGATCAAAGTGACTACAATTCATTCAGTTCATGGAAGTGTATACCAAATTTCATCCAGCTGCTTTTGCGATATTTTAAAGAGGACCTGTTATGCTTATTTTCAGGTGCATATTTGTATTTTAGGTTTCTACTAGATTATGTTCGCACCTTCCCCCCGCCACCCAGTCTGCTCTGATTGGTCAGCAGTCCCACTGTTGTGGTTGGATTCTGCTCCAGCTCCGCTCTAACAAGCTTTGTTTGAGGGCGTGCCAAACTAGCTGCTAGGGCAGGTATTATGCTAATGTGTTACTTGATGACATCACCAAGTTACGGAAAAAAAGGCAGGACTTCAGGCGTTTCAGGCAGTTCAGGAGCAGTGTTTCTGTGGGGGAGTGTAACTCAATTTGGCGTGGACTTTGGGCTTTGTAACTTTGCAGACCTTTTACTTGCACAAAAAAAATATATAACACACTAAAGGAAATGGAAAAAGCACAAAAGCATAAAAGGTCCTCTTTGATTAAAAAATGTATATCAAGTTCATGGTGGTGCTACTGAATACTATACTTCAGATGTTTCAGTCTGGACCAAAGTGGTGGACTGATCAACATGGCTAACATGGCCAATAATATAAAGCAAAGGAGATGTGGTCATTCAAATCAAATCATATACAATACAATGTGCAGTAAAATGCATCTGTGGCTAGCTCCAGTAAGCAACTAACAAATAGTAACAAAATATATATATAAATAATACTAATACTAATAACTAAAAAAATATATAATATAATAACCAAATAAAATAAAATGTTTTAAAAAAGAAACACTAAAAGAGAAATGAAATGAAAGAGTGAAACAATGAAAACAGAATGAAAGAAAATTTAAATAATATAACCGGTGCATATAACATATGCAATAAATGACGGATGGATGGATTATATGTATGGGTTGTAAATTATATGTAGTGAATTATAGATAAGTGGAAATCAGTGGTTCGGGACCCGGATGGCCTGAGGGAAGAAACTCCTCATCCTCTTTGTTTTGGCCTTGAGGCAGCGTTAGCGCCACCCTGACCGCAGCAGAGAGAAGAGCTGTTGCTGCGGTGATGGAGGTCTTCTATGATCCTCTCAGTCCTCGCCCTCGCAATTCACATTGGATGGTGTGGTTGCCTGTTCTCCCTCCTGCCCTCTGGTAGAAGATACAGGACCCCCAGGACTCTCACCAGCAGACTGAGGAACAGTTTTTTCCCCCAGGCCATCAGACTTTTAAATCTATAATTAATTTGACACATTCTTACACAAAAATATTTCTTATACTGTATATACTGTATATATTGTTAATACATATGTTCTTAATATGCCCTTGTATAAAGTATTTCCTTTTATAATTGTAATGTAAATGTAATTGTAATGTAAATGTAAATGTAATATAATTTATTATTTAATGGAGCTTCCTAGCGAAAAGTATTTCACACGTTTGTACCTGTACAACCGGCGTGACAATAAACATCTTGAATTTTGGTACGTTCAGCTGACCACACCACCCTCTGCAGGGCCAGGGGATCCCTCTTGGTGCTGTTCCCCAAACCAGGCTGTCAGGACGCTCTCTACAGTGCAGGTGTAGAAAGACTCTAGCACCTCGAGGGGCAGCCTGAGAGTCCCTGAAGCGTCTGAGGTGGTAGAGACGTAGAGAGGTGTTGCTGCCCACCAGCAAACCTGAGGTCTACCCGTCGTGAAGTTGAAGATTTAGCTGCACATGGTGGAGTTGAGGCAAAGAACGTATATTGATAAGAAGAGAAAGCTAATTGGTTGTTCTATTGCAACGTCAGCTCCCGGCATCAAAGCTTTTAGTCCATTTTGGACTAAAAAGCGACTACCGGACGCCTGCAAAACGTCTGCCTACAAAGTACCGTACAAAAGTAAAACAAATTTATATCTATTCTATTGTCATATTAAATGTCTCCATTGGAATGGCCTATGTTGAACAATAAAAATATGCATACTATTACCACTATATTTCCTTACTAACTTATTTATTAAACTTTTTTGCTTTTGAGCGCAATCTCAAACTTTTTCATGTCAAGGACCTCCAAAGTAGATGTACAATTTGATTGTAAATAGCCTACAACTACATTAAATTCTGTGTATGTCGTGCTACTAGCACTACTAGCTACTGGCCGATAGCCGGTTGTTTGGGAACAGAGACGTTAATACATCCACCACAGTACAGGCTTACAGCATACAGCCCATGGGTGTGATGAATTACAGCCAATATATCCATTATTACAGCCGCATACAACTAGCAGGAAGCCGGCAGAACCGGATATGTCATATGAGCGTGCAGGGCGATTCAGTCCCGTGGGTCTGATGCACGTTCATTATGCCGAGGAAAACAACTCTGGATTCGGCTATTAGTTAATTTTACAACTTTTAGAACATAACGATTTAAATAAGGGCTATTAAGTCCTCTAAAAAAGCTGATTTACCTTAAAAAAAAAAAAAAATCCTCTGATTTACAGACATCTCTTTTACATCCACGGCCACAGACTCATTGACACTTCCAGCGCCATCTAGTGGCTGTTGTTTTGTCTCTTTGCTTCTACTCTTTGGGTGTGTCCCAGGTCTCCAAGCTTCATGACGAGTCTGAGGGGTATAATTATGTTAAATGCAGAGTTGTAGTCCACAAACAGCATTTTAACATAAGCCCTCCTCTACGGTATATGATGTGGTTAATTGCATTTACCAGTTTCTTTGCTTAAGCAATGTGTTTAACCTATTGTATTATATTCAGCCTAGTATAGTGACTTTCAGAACACTTTATATTTCTTTTAGCTGTGTCAGCTGACAGTTTGCCTCCCACGCTCAACATGTTACTGCTCTTATTTTTATGCACTCTGCAGTTCTTTTGCTGAGTCTGAACTTGTTGCTGTATGTCAGGTAGACTGCTGAGTATACTGGAATGACTCATTTGAGGGATTCGATTTTTTCTGCCTCGCCCCAATTGGAGTTGATATGTTTTATACCCCTCTATGGTCCAAGGTGCCTGCAGTGTGACATATCAGGGGGCCTTATGCTCATACATCTGTTTACATGGATTTGCTGTGACTGATGTGGAATACAACTAGTCTTGGCAGACGGCTCAAATCAAACTACTACACAACACACTCAGCTTTGTGTGAATTAAGTGAATATCCAGCCCTCAGCTTTCCTCCACAGAGAGGTGGAGAAAATGACTGGGTGGAGGACCTGAAATCAGCTCCTCCCCTTGAGGAAGTTAATCGCTGTCATTCTTTGCTCTCTCATGTTGTCAAACTTGAAGAGTTTTTACAACTGCAACTCAACTTTGCGATTCAGCCTGTGTGATCATTTACTTTTATATTGAGAGGAATATCTTGTTATATAAATTATTTGTGAGCAAAGTTTATCATCATAATGGATTCTAACGTGACTGCACATGTTAAACAATCAGACGTTGCTATTCTGTTTTTTACCGTCTTGAGTGGTCTTATAGTTACTGTACTGTTCGTATTGTTTGAGGACGAGAAGGCAGAAGATGAGGAACGTAAGCAGAGGGCACTTGCCTTTAAACAGGTGAGAAATGGATATAGGCTAATTTTTACACAGAAATTGTTTAAAGCAGATATTCTAAACAATTTTATGTATTAGATTAAAATATACAGTATGCAAACCACAAAAAGAAAAAAATACATATATGTAAATACTTTTACAATATGGGTAGTGAATAAATCTCATATGTTCCATATGCCTTTGCACTTTTTAAAGTTTGCACAGTTGACTGTAATCATAGAAAAACCAAGGTATGTTTCAATGTGTCTTATCCTAGGATATGTCATACTATCACAAACATATATTTTGTTTTTTAATGTGACTTGCCTTGATATATTTTCCATAGAATGTTGAAATATGTGTCTGTGGTGCTGTGAGGCTACATACGGACACACATGGTATTATATGTACAGTACAGGTCTGGGTAGAGCTAGCTATTTCAGTGTAAAAGGAAAGTGAAAAGATGGGAAATAATGACGAGTTACTTCCTGGTTCAGGTTCAGTATAATCTAATAATCCTAAAGGTGAAGCAATGTGATCCCAGCCTTGTAGAGTATGTATGAGCCATCTCCATTAAATCATGTTTTCATGTCTGTGCACCCAGACCCTCCAGACCGTCTTCCAGGCTTTCTTTTGGGTTCTCGATGTTGTGGCAGGAAATGTGGCCGGTGCTCTGAACGTGCTCTTACAGTATGTCACACACTTCCTGCAGGCTATTGGAATCCAAGGTAAATATAATTTATTATGTCGTTCATTAGAAATTATTCCTCTTAGAGAATGCGTCAATTTTCTATCATAACAGATGCAGTTCACAGGTAAAGTACATTTCTTGCAAGTCAACATTTGTACCCCAACCATTCAAAATGACAATAAGCTCAAATGACACAAATAGTGGAAATGTGATGTATATCATTATACATCATAATTATGTAATATAAATACCTATAATTAGGGCTGTCAATTGATTAAAATATTTAATCACAATTAATCGCATGATTATCCATAGTTAATCGTGATTAATCGCACATTTTTCATCTGTTCAAAATGTACCTTAAAGGGAGATTTGTCAAGTAATTAATACTCTTATCAACATGGGAGTGGGCAAATATGCTTGCTTTTTGCAAACGTATAGATATATTTATTATTGGAAATCATTTAAAAACACAAAACAATGACAAATATTGTCCAGAAACCCTCACAGGTACTGCATTTGGCATAAAAAATATGCTCAAATCATAACATGGCAAATTCAAGCCCAACAGGCAACAACAGCTGTCAGTGTGTCAGTGTGTTGACTTGACTATGACTTGCCCCGAAACTGCATGTGATTATCATAAAGTGGGCATGTATGTAAAGGGGAGACTCGTGGGTACCCATAGAACCCATTTTCATTCACATATCTTGAGGTCAGAGGTCAAGGGACCCCTTTGAAAATGGCCATGCCAGTTTTTCCTCGCCAAAATTTGGAGCGATATTTAACCTCCTTCGCGACAAGCTAGTATGTCATTTCTGTCAATGGTTGCTACCAGTTGATTCCTTTGGTTTTTCTAGTTTCATATGATACCAATATCTCCACTCTAGCTTTAAAACTGAGCCCGCTACAACCTCTGAAAGATCAATTGCATTAATGCATTAAAGAAATTAGTGGCGTTAAAACGAACTTGCGTTAACGCATTAGCTTTAACAGCCCTATCTATAATATATAAGTATTACGTAAGCACCAGCATGGCATTCCTTTGTGTTGCTAGCTCAGTCCCACTGTGTTCTACATAGACACGCCACAAGCTCAACTGCTTAATGGGATCGAGACCACATATCTGTTGCAGTGGGCCATTTTTCCCTCCACAAACAGTGTGCTTAACTGACTTAACTGAATTGAGTGACTTTTCAAGTTTCTTTATACCTTTATGGTGGATCAAAAGGTACATTTGGTCTCGAGGCGGCATTGCCATTCAGGACAAATGGATAATTGCCCCGGGGCCCAAAGGACCCTAAAACCCCCAGCTTCACTGCATGTCAGTAGATTTTGGTTAATGATTTACTGTAGATCACAATCTTGCACCTTTTTACTTTAGTAAATCTCTTTTACATTCCGGCTAATTATATGTACACCTCCCATGTCTCCACAGTTGGCCTTCCTGTCAATCCAGTGACACCAGAAGGGGTCATCATTGTCGCTCAGTGGGTTTTTCTGCTACTCATATGCTATGGGGTGATCACTCTTGCCTTTCTATTGGTCACCTTCTTCCTGAGGTGCTTGTGGTGGCTGCTGAAAGTGGGAGTGGCATTGGCCTGTTTTGGACTCATCCTGAATGACCACAGTGTCGACACAAAAACCATGGTATTTAGACTGTTGAGCCTGGGGTGCATCTGCCTCCTATTGAGCACCAGGCCGTGTAAGGCTGCTAAAATTGTTCATCTGGATGAGCAGGTGAAGATCTTAGAAAAACGAGTCTGAGAGATCGACAGATGGAAAAGAAAATGTACTATTTTGTCTTGTGGGATTTTGTGTTTTGTGATTTTTGTAGTCTTTGTTGTTTGTACTGTCATATCTAATTCAAAGAACTTGTGAGTGCTATTTTCCTTAAAGGGGTTTTGGAACTTCAGGGATGAAAAGTTGTCAGTAGTGTTGGGCTGAAAAGGTAAAGAAATACTGCTCAAAACATGAGGCTCCATATATCCAACCCTAGATATAGGCCCCTTAAACACTCTTTGAGATGATAGATGCTATTATATTGATGAAAAATGGTAGATCCCATCTTACAAATTGAATATCCAGAAAAGTGAATGTTTTCCAAAAAGTCAGCTAGCCTTAACAATCAAACAATCTGATCTACCATTTCAATTGGCTGAAACAGTGTTTGGGTAGCTCAATATTCCAGAGGAAACAGAGCTGTGGTGGACTCGCTCTTCCAAACCTCTTATGTTATTACCGGGCAGCTAACCATTGTGCTTCAGTGAACGACAGGATAGTTGGTACCATCTCAAAGCAGAATCCTGCACGTCATCAGCCCTCCAAGCTTTGGTATGTTGCCCAACTTCCTGTTGGCCAACAAAATATTCACTGAATTTAGTTGCCGTTCACACATTTAAGATCTGGGCCCAAATTAAACAAAAGTTTAACTGGTCTTCCATACTTCTAGTAACCCCATTTTAATCACCCGTTTTCCCTTCTACACACATACTGTATGTACTGGTCTTGTCCTAAACTTGTAAGATTCTGGGAGTAATTCTTCACCACATTTCCCAGAGTGCTTAACAGAATCATAATCCAGTCACCTGAAACTGCAATTTTTGGTGTGCCAACTGAAATGCAACCAGCATGCAATTCCAGCTTTGGATGTTGAAGGGATGGGTGAGGTAAAGAGTAAAAATGTTAAAATGTGTGCCCTCCATTTCTTTGTACACATATTCCATTTTGCATTTGTCCTAAATAAAAAATGTAAAAAAAAGACTACCTTTGGAAGATACCCACTTGACAGCTGAAGCTTCATATTAGGTTTAAATAAATGTAGTTTTATATATTTTGTGTACATTGGAAGCGTAATAGGAAGAAATGTGTTAATGGTCAGTAGGAATGATTAGAGTATGCAACTCCTGTTTCAATGTTCAATGTAGCCAGCAGCCAGTGGGAATTTCCCAACATACTTCCTGTATGCATGCTGTCCTGGCATGTTTGATTAGAGATTGTTGAAGGATGTAGAGCAGGACTGCATACTCCTGAGTATTACTGAATGGGGCGTGGAAAACAGAGCTGGACTGAACTCCTCCTTGGCTCAGTCACAATACTTTCTTGGAAACTTAAACGCCACTGCCTTTATGAATTATGGTTTTTACTATATTATAATTGGACAAAATCCTGAGTTTAAAGAATTATCCAATATTGATGTTTTAATCTGGAGAGTGGGTTGGCTATTGCTGTGTTTAAACTGGATAAAACTAGACTGGGTGCTGGAGCTACAATAGCAGCATTCTGATAAATTATCACAAGTAACCTCAGTCTTTGTAATGATGAGCGTCTGATTTACAGAATCCAAATGGGTACTGTTGATGTAAAATATTCAAAACTGCACCCTTCAATGGGCGAGATCAATCCAATGAGCCAGCGTAGTAAACGCTGCTCAGGGCGAAATAATTCATATTCAAAGCAGGTTCACAGCTTATCAACAAGGCTCCCTGCTGACTTCAAAATCCCTCTCAGCATAAAGGGAATCATACTGCAGGCTATCAGGTGGGCAGCACAGACTGCCGTCCCAGTCCTCTCAGTTTGTCCAGTTCTCTCATTAATTTGAATTTCTTCTTTTCATCCCAGTTCGATCCCATCTATTTCAAGATTCATGTTATGACCCTCCTCTACTGGATTCAGCCCCTATTTCTTACTTACTTAAATTTATTCAAATGTGTTTCTTTATGGAAGGAATTAGATTCAAATTTCAGCTAATGTCAGTAAGTGTACTGCACGGTGGTGCTGGCCTATTTAAATCCACTTAGAGAAATAAATGGAAATATAATAAGCAACCCATCACAAGCCTCCATTCCCCTCTCTTTCCCTCTCTGGGGCCAGGTATCTTTAAGAAGACTGTTCCAAAACTATCAAGCAACCGCTCGAAAAACACTCAACACTCAATTTGTGTCTCAGCTTTTGGCTGAAAGCTTTGCTGCTGCATTTTGTACAAGCCTCAAAGATGTGAGGAGCTCTTTACTGATGCAGGAATGAAGGGAGCTGCCATCACCCAAAAGAGGAGATCTAAAAATGCAGAGAAGTTTCCGTACTTCACCAAGAGAGATGTATGATCTCATTCTGGAGAGATTTCTCAGCTAAAGAAGGCAATGCTGAGAAAATACTCTTGACCTGTTCATCATATCTCGGATCAGTGTTACGTACAGTGTTCCTGCTACATTCCAGTCTGCTTAGATCATTACAAATCACATGAAAAGAGATGGGGAGTCCATTTCTGTTATTTTCACCACGTAAATGTGATTTGTGCAGTGGTGGAAAGTAACTAAGTACATTTACTCAAGTACTGTACTTAAGTACATTTTTGAGGTACTTGTACTTTACTTGAGTATTTCATTTTTATGCTACTTTATACTTCCGCTCTACTATTTCATAGGGAAATGTTGTACTTTCTACTCCACTACATTTATTTGACAGCTTTAGTTATAAGTCATCTTAAAGACGAAGATTTTACACAATGGATAATATAAAAAGCTTTTGAACTACAACACTTTGTTAAAGACTAAACCCGTTGTTTCCGACCTTTTTGGGGTCTGATGTTTTACAAAACGCAGTGTGTAGTCAGGGGTCACATTTCAGATGTCTATGCGTTGTTAACAGCTCCATATAAATAGAGATTTTTCCCTCTAAACTTCAATAAATAATCAATACATTTTCAAATGATCCAATATCTCACCAAAAATCTAAGATTAGAAAAAAAAGTCCAAAAACTTAAAACAGATTTGCATAACAAAACTTTGTTTTTTTCCTCCTTTCCTCTATTAAAGCTGAAGTCAGCGAGATTGGAGCAAATATGATTAAAAAAAGTTATTTTTATAAAACAGTAGTACATGAAACAGGTAACCTGAAAAAAATCCTGTGCCTCTGTGTCCTCCGGTGTCCTCCGGTGCTCCTAACGGCATCTGCAAGATTTCACATGCTGGAGGAAAACAAGCAGTAAGAGCTGATCCGAGGCCTGCTCTCCAGCTGCCATCTATGAGAGCCAGCTGTCAATCACTTGCAAACGGTGAAACGAGGCTGCGCTGATCAAATATGAATCAATATTATGTTACGTTAATGCCTATTTCTTGCCTAGGAACGCTCTCTCAATTAAATGACCTGTGATTGGTCAAAGTCTCCCGTCACGGGTTGGATTTTCTAAAGCCTGAAAACAGAGCCATGATGAGGTGCAGAAGTCTATTTCTCAGAACACTTGAATTACAATATGCTGAAAGGTTATTATGTCATTTTTGCCCAATGATGCCAAAAATATTCTGCTTACTGCCAATTTAATCATCTCTCGACCCCTCAGATATATCTGCTGTCCCTGTGTATAAAACAGTATTTTGCTCCACCTCCAGCAGCTAAAACAGTAACATGCTGCCTACACAGTGGTGCTTCAGTATCAATAATCTCATGATGTCATATATAACAATATTTTACATTGCTGTATTGGTATTTTAACTTAAGTAAAGTATCTGAATACTTCTTCAACCACTGGATTTGTGTACAGCAGCACCCCAAACTCTCAAACTCTAAAGCCCCACGCCCAAGATATCTTAAAGTGAAATTTCTGTCAGTGCTTTTATTCAGGCACCTTTGGGTGGGACTGTCGCTCGAAGCCCCCACGTGATGTGTACTTCATCAGACCTTTGGTCACAGGTTACCAGGAGTGTTTTTCCTCCTCAATGCCCTGATGTGATCCTGGAACTTTCCTTTCTATGAGAACACAAAGGAAACAGTAGCCAACAGTTAGAAAAACGATCCTTGCTGACTCTCATTACACTCTCAGGTTCTCACTCAGGTATGCTTCTCTCCTTCTCGATCTCATTACAGGTAACAGAATACACAGTATCGGGCCGTGGTATCGAAGTAGAGCTCTTGATAGAGTGATAGCATCAGTGACAAGAAGAAGAAGGACTTAATCTAGCCTGGTGATCTGCAGTGGCTACCGATTCATCAGCATTACATTAATTGGATAGCTATTGATTCTCTTGATGGAGCAGGCTGCATTACGTTGGTTTCACAACTCTGCAGGGCAGCACGTCATGCTTCTTTCTCAACATTCCTGCACATGTGATTTTCTCTGATTGTGTGAGTGTGTGTTCAGGTATGTGTGTGTTTATTAGGTGTGTGTGCATCTCAACCTCAGATGATTCTGTATGTGTAGTTCACTTACAAACAAACAACACAGGTGAATTTGTAACGATACAATACATAATATTCAAAGCCGATTCTATACAATTCAATTTAGCTAGGATTAGATTTTTTTTATTTAAAATTTTGTAATAGTAGAATTGGGAGAGAAATAATACAGTTATTTCCTTGATTTTCATTTTGGGGGAATGTCAAAGTAATTTTTTATGATTATCTAGCAGTGAGATGAGTATTTTAAAGATCTCAGAAAACGTTCTGCTTTAAAACATTAATTATTTGCCAAGAGCAAAACCAGTATTTAAAATGAACAATTTCCATTCTATTAAGCTTTCTGTCTTTAATAACTGTATGAATTGTTTTTCATTATTGCACATAGTAAATGCATACATAAAAAGTAGGGCTGTCAATCAATTAAAATATTTAATTGTGATTAATCACACGATTGTCCATAGTTAATCACAATTAATCTCAAATGAATTGCACATTTTTATCCATTCAAAATGTACCTTAAAAGGAGATTTGTCAGCAATTTAATATTCTTATCAACATGGGAGTGGGCAATATGCTGCTTTATGCAAATGTATGCATATATTTATTATTAGAAATCAATTAACAACACAAAACAACGACAAATATTGTCCAGAAACCCTCACAGGTATTGCATTTAGCATAAAAAATATGCTCAAATCAAAACATGGCAAACTGCAGCCCAACAGGCAACAACAGCTGTCAGTGTGTCAGTGTGCTGACTTGACTATGACTTTCCCCAAACTGTATGTGATTATCATAAAGTGGGCATGTCTGTAAAGGGGAGACTCGTGGGTACCCATAGAACCCATTTACATTCACAAATCTGGAGGTCAGAGGTCAAGGGCCATGGCAGTTTTTCCTTGCCAAAGTTTAGCATAAGTTAGGATCAGTATTTAGCCTCCTTTTCCTCCTCCACCTCCTAATATGACCTGGTTGGTACCAGTGGATTTCTTAGGTTTTCTTGTTTCATATTATGCCAGTATTTTCACTCTAGCTAACTGAGCCAGTTATAATATGTAAGGGATCATTTACAGCGAGCGGAGGGGTCTCTCATCGCCCTGAAGGGGTTTCTTTCACAACAATGACCCGCTAGCTGTATATTATCCCGCTTATTACACGGCTACTTACTTAAGAAATCCATAATTTGACACAAAAACGGTCCGCCAGACTCCGGTCTGCTATACTGTACATAGCAACGGTCTGCTATAAAAAAATAACAGACCGCAGAACGCCGTGATTGACTAATTAGAATTGAGTATTAAACACAGCCGTGTAATAAATACCAAATATCGATTGCGTTAATGCGTTAAAAAAAGTAGTGGCGTTAAAATGAATTTGCGTTAACTTTGACTGCCCTAATGAAAAGGAAACACATATAACACTGTGTATTATATTTCACTTTATTTCATAAATCTTAAATCTTCCATACACTTCTGTGCTCTGCTCTTCACTGGAATGTACCTTAAGATCACCGCAAAGGCCAGGGCAGTGGCCAGAAAAAAAAATTGTTGGTTACGTTAGTTAAGTTAAAAAAAAGCTAATTAAAATAAGTCAAATGTTGACTATTGGTTTCACACAAATTTCATGCAGAATTTGGGTAGGAGTTTTTATTTTTTTTACACATATCAGTTCATCTTCCCACCCCTAGTGTATATAACTAATTTGTTTGAAGATTGATCTGTTTTTTGCTGTGGCCGACAGTGTGATGTATCCGTGTATAAACACTTCTCTGTCTGTACATGTTGTGTTATGCTAATGTGCCAGCATGTTGGCCAGTGGCTGCAGTGCGTGCCGCTGTGTCGTGCTAGTGGTGTGTTTGCACTTTTGCCTGTTTAATCTGGGCTGCCTGGTGTGTTCGAGTCAGCTGCCCTCATTGTTAATCAGAGCATCCCCTCTAAACATGTCAGCATGCTATAACACATGTGGAGTGGTCATTTTTTACCCTAACTGCCCCTGGGTTTCTGGGTGGTGAGGGAATGTAGCAATACTATCACTGCCAGAGGTATGCAGGCAATCAGTCACTATGACAGAGGGAGAAACAGAGAAAAAGAAGAAGAAGGAATGAGGGCACTGAGAATGTGCTAACAGGAGGTGAGGATAGAGACAGTTTCGCCTTATTGAATGATCCCTCTATCACTACACAGCGACCTACAGTGGAGCATATGCCCACGTCTGGTTAGGATGAGACTGATCACACACACCAGCCACTAGTTCTCCCTCATTTGATGTTTCAGTCACAACTGAAAAGGATTAGCTGGCCTGGAGTCTGCCTCACTGTGACAACAATGACTCTGTCTACCTTCCACTGCTGCTCATTTAGCTTTCATTTGCTCAAACCCAATAACGTCAAAATGAAACCATGTACAGTATGTTGTTGTCCTGTCTCCAACACTTCTTGTGTATTTTTATTTGATAGTGTTAAACGCCTACATCACCTGAGGATGCAACAAAGATTGAGTGATTCATCAGAAACACCAACGCCACCAGCATCACCGTTATCACCGTCGTGATGAAGGTGATGATGCTCAGTTACAGTCACTACTGTCAGATCTACCTATAACTATTCTTAGGATCTTTAGCAGTGTCGTCTGAAATCCTTTAAAAGGAAAAGGAGGAGAGAAAATATTTCCACACAAACAATTTGGCGCTCGTTCCATGTGTTTTAGGCTTGGCAGTGTTGTAGCTTGTACGCACATCGCTCATTTGAACTCAACCTGGACTGTTTGCTGCTTGTTAGTCTGGGGCACAGGTTGGATGACAGCAGAAACAACTGGAGCCTTTAGCGGGTTGACTAAAAGCCCCCAGAGAGGGGTTGTGAAGGAAATGAAAGGCAGAGAAACTTACAACTGCCTCTAACCCTCAGGTATACTGTAAGAACTCAAAATACAAAACCTGTAGATTGAACCTCATGGAGCGTCACAACTCAGTGTTGAGTATGATTATCAGACTGTAGCTGCTCTCCAAGGATGCGGCTCGGCTGGCCAGCAAAAGTGTGCAAAGTGGCACAAAAGCAGTGAAAACACCTTTTGAGAACTCAGGGAGAGAGGAAATGTCTAAAAAGTGTCACAATTTATGTCTAACTGCTGCATTTGCTGCTTCACTGAATGAATGATTATTCGGAGTATTTTGTAATAAAGCAGGGTCTTCAAAGTCTGATTCTGTGGGCTACCCCTTGAGACAACTGTGCCACCCAACACCGCCGATCGACTCTTTTTAGCCAATATTTGTTTACACTTTGGCAAATTGGCACCATTAAAAGTAGGCTTATGCCAAATTAGCTATTAGTAGTTTTGCAATATACCTGGATGTAAAGCCAGCTACCACTGGATTACTTTCATACTGAAAAAAAAAAAGTTATAGAATTTAAAGGAGCGTCTGTTTTCTATGACTTCTAAACAGATTTATGGACATTCATTTGTGATGGACATTGTGGCTCCCTTCAACTCCCCCATTTGTAATTTGACACAAAAACGGTCCGCCAGAGTCTGACATCAGAACTGTGCCCGTAGCACATAGCATAGCCGTAGAATGCAGTGATTGACCAATAAGAATCGAGTATTCAACAAAGCCGTGTAATAAAGGGGGTTATTCTAAGATTGTCTTTATGCAAAGCTTAGCTAACCAACTGCTGGATCCAGCTTTACAGTATATTTAGGCCTACCACATGATGTGAGAGTGATATCGTCATTCTAACCTAACCCTCGGCATTTCCCAAAATGTAGAACTTCTCTAGAAGATAAAAAAAGTAGCTATTTAGATAAATTAAAAGTGAGTGTGAGCATGTTTGTGAGTGTTTGACACAAGGTAGGACACTGGCATACTTGCCAACCCTCCCAATTTTTCCGGGAGACTTACGTTTTTCATTTCCTTCTCGAAGTCACAATTCTCCCGCATTTCTCCCGATTTATGACAGATGTTCATACTAGAGGGGCAAATTACTCTGTATTCGTTCCAATTAAAATCAAATTAGAAGTATTTAAAGGTACTGCTTGTTACTTCTTACACTTACACTCTTATAAATCATTGCGGGTCGGTGTCCCATGCAAGCTCGCGTGTGGCTACGCTGTTCCAACACAAACTACACGGAAGCACCAAAACCGCAAAGTTATATCTAGTGAAGCTTGTATCTAGTGAAGACACAGGGTAGACCGTAGCTTTGGTCTCCAGGGCCAGAGTCTCTGCTCCTCAGCCTTTTGACCACGGCCGGGAGGCTTAAGCAGGAAACACAGAATCAGTATCGATTCATGGAGAGATTTTCGTCTGGTCAGCTAACATTACTGCCAAGCAGGTGAAATATAGAGTGATATTGTGGTTTTAGCTGACGTGTGTTGCCTCACTGTGTTGATCAATGCTCGTTCATGTCTATGTAGAGCGAGCACAAGCGCGAGTGCGAGCAAGAGGACGCTGACTTCCGTTGACTTAATGGCCACAGGTGTCATTATTAACAAGCAATTTCTGATTCTTACATAGAACATACAGTAGTCCCTTTAACATAAAACTGCTGTTGCAGTGTACTTTCTGATTTTTTTTTTGCAATTTTCACTCTTTAAAAGTCACCAGAATGCAGGAAACAAAGTCTCTGAAACTCAAATTTTTCTGGGGGAGGTCCACCAGACCCCTCGCTTTGGTTCCAAAATCCTCCCTATTTTTCAGGTTTCAAGGTTGGCAAGTATAGGCTCAGATCTTCCACGTCACACACACACACACAGGCCTTCAGAGTTGCCTAAGTGGAGGTGTGCATTTGTTTATGCCAGCAAATGGAGACACACACACTCACACATCCACATCCATACATTATCAAATCAAATCTCAGCGTCCCAAGATCCCTCTCTATCCTCGCTTCCCTTCCCAAGCTCAAACAGCAGCATTACTTATACTATCCACCCCAGACCATGTCGTGAGGAGTGGAGTGGAGCGAGCGGGGGGAGCCGTGTCAGCTGCAAGCATGTTAATAAGAGACAAGAGAAAAAAGGAGCAGAAAAAAAGGAATAAAGAATGAAGCTGGCTTTCTCTCCATTATTCTTCTCTGTGGCCCTGACGGCCTCTCACACAAAACCCTGTCATCAGCAACGTGGACAACAATTTACCATTTGCAGCACTAAAAGCAATGTTCATTTAGTACAGCAGGCTTCTTTTTGACTGCATGTTATGAAGTCCCCCATGAACAAGCCATCAATAATATATCATACCTTGCATCTATAGCCATGTTTGTCAATTGATTTACATTAATGGCGCAAACAGAAAGCAATGAGAGGAAACTGGAGAGCGGAAACAATCGATCCCCCTATATCGAGAATCTGCCTGAGCAAACAGGTTATTCCTGTGATATGTTCCTCAGCTACTACTGTATGGTTCACTGTATAGGCTACTTACTGTATATGTTTTCCTGTGTGGATTTCAAGTCTGGACTGGGTGTCAGATTGACTTTGAAATGCATGACTTGCCTATATCACATAGAAACATTAGTGCTATTGATAACATTGATAACATTCAGTCACTATATTTCGCATTCTCCCTCCCCCCGTTCCATTGCATTTACTTCACAACAAGTCATTGCCAGGCACTTACCATCCATCTGTTTTTTACACACTAACTGACGACCCAGAGACACCACATGATACCAACGTTGTTTTATTATTGGCTAACAAGCCTTGTTAGAAGTGTGAATCAAAAGTCAAATATCTTCCACAGAGATAAATAAAACATTCATGTTGGACGCTCCAAAATTTTGAAAATGATTAATTCACAATCATAATATTTTTCGGGAAAAGCCATACTTTTACTTGGCACCTTGCTATTGGCTCTGTAGATGTAGAATTTAAAAAAAATAATAATATTGGTCTACATAAAAATTGTATCAATAAGATTTTTAAATTTAGTAAATGGATATTAAAAGAATAGTTTGACATTTTGAGAAATAGCATGTTGATTGGCTTACTTGCTGAGAGTTAGATTAAAAGAAAACAAATCAACACTACTGTCATGTCTTTATGGTAAATATGAAGCTACCACCAGCAGCTGGTTATCTTAGCTTAGCATAAAGACTGGAAACAGGGAAACAGCTGGTCTTGCTCTGTGTGCTAAGCTAAGCTAACCGACTGCTGGCTGTAGCTTAAAATTTACCATACACACATGAGGGTGGTATCAATCTCCCCAACTAACTCATGGCAAGAAACTGAATAAACGTATTTTGCAAAATATGGAACTATTCAATTGTAATGACGATGCTCATTTTCCTTAACCTGACCCGCCAGATGGTTTGCTGTCAATCAAACTCTTGCCGAAGCCAGTCAGGAGAAGAGCGTAAACATCTTTTCCATCGAGAAAATCCTTCAGTGCCATTCTTTGCTGTTCTTTCAATGAAAAAATACACTCCAGTTCTGATATAACTGATGATCAATTGTTGTTTTGAACAAACAGTTGGCTCTCTGTGTCGCGTCAATCACACCTAAACCACGCCAAGCTGCCAGTAGCTTCCCACAGGACACTGATTGGCCGGTCTGGCTTGCCGGCCACAAACGCATTACTTTCAGCCTGACGAGATGTATTTTCGTGTGAGATGTGATCCTGCAATTCTCGCATGATCTTATGACATTGCGAGAATCCAGCAGTTGCCGTGCCAGGTAACATTTCCTTTGACAGTGACGTGAATGTACAAAAGCTCATTTTGGAATTCAATTGAAACACTTACCTTTTGGGGAATTTTTCTTATGAGTGTATCCGTGTAGTTGTGTGTTTATATGCATCACAGTAGCTTGTATAAGCGAAGGGGATGATCATTTTTTCTGTTTGAAGTGTGCTCTTTTGACCTCAGGCACTGGAAGCTGTTCAAAGCTAGCCAGAGCTGTTTGACAGAAAAAAAAGGGTGTGTGCGTGTGTGTCTGAGAGAGAGAGAGCGAGAGAGAGAGAGAGAGAGAGAGAGAGAGAGAAAGCGATGAAACATGACTTGAATTCCATAGGCTGCCAAGGGCAAGCCTACAGAAGAATATACTGTAGTGAGATCACACTCAATCCTTTCATCCGTCCTCCACTTTTGTCTTTAATGTCATGTCATCGCTCCGTGCTTTCTAGGTTTTCCTTTCTCTCTTTAACCACTTTTCGTTCCCTCCACTCTTCTCATTCTCATTTACTGAAATTATAGTGTGCACACAACAATGATTAAACTACAATTAACCTACAATCATTGTACACTGTTAAGTGGCACAGGGATGTTGTGCGGTGCATTAACATATGGATGGGCTGAGCTGTTCTGGGATGCAGAAAAGGCCAACTGTTCTCTCTAATTGTCACGCATGACTCTAAAGAAGGGAACACAGTGCTGCAGGCAAGCTAGCTGGTTCACGAGAGAAGGGGAGGACATTCAGAACTGTAACACGAGGAGTTTTAGAAAGAAAGATCGGAAAGAAAGTTTTAATGAGTCATCGACTTTCACGAGCTTTGCAGTATTTTGTGATCCATTTTCCATAATTTCTAATCCCCTCATTCTTATTCACAAAACAAATTAGCTCTTGTTCCTCTTCCAAACACATAAAGTAAACAATATTTCAGAGTAAAACCGGCAGACCACAGTAATTGGCTCATTTGTAACTTTCTGGTTTACATCTGTGTGCTCTTGTGTTTTGGAATACCATCACACAGCCAATCAAAAGATGCAAATGCAACTTAATGCATAGTGCTGCTCTAGTTTAATCCATAGACTTCCTCTTTTCATTTTTCTCAGCCGTTTTGAGGATATTACATATTTATGTAATGAGAAACAAGCTGGCTAAAAGCCATGTTTATGTGCCAGTGGAGTTCCCATCAATGTGAGATTTGCAACTTTTCTCTTTGAGGAGGGAGGTATATTTAGTCCTGGCCCTCCTCCCCCTCAGATGGTCAAGTTTCTGCCCCAGCGTTTGTCACTCATCATGATGAGCTGTCTACCTTGAATAAGCGTGTAGCCTGAGGCAGAAGTAACCGGCGTCCGTCGGGAACAACTGAAGAAATAAACCACAAGCACAATGAAAAAAAAAAAAAAAAGAAGCAGTTCATTGTAGTTTTGAGCAGGTCGTGTCTCCTACATCTTTAACCATGTCTTCAGATGATATACATCACATTTAACGTCACAGAAATAATTTAGAACATAAATAAATACAGTTTATTTTTGATATTTAATGTAAAAAAAGAATAATATTATAACTTAAAAGAAATGCTGCTCCATCACAGTCTGGAATGCCAAATAGAAAATATTGTAATAGTTTTTTTTCACAGCAGACATGTTGGCTGAGTAAGGAAAGCACAGATGTTACTAATATCATTAACAATAGCTCTGTTATATTCAAGTGTTCCAGTAAGCCGTGAAAGTGAGTCAGCATGCACAAAAGAAGGACCTTGAAACCGAAGCAGCTAAATGGAGGAGAAATCATAATTAATCAGAAATTACATATGGCCTTAAATCAATTTAATATCACTTATCTTCACTGATGTTACTTTCTATTATTTTATATTTCCAATAGGGTTTAATCGCAAATCGAATTAATCGCAAATCGCACATTGAGCATCTGTTCAAAATGTACCTAAAAGTGAGATTTGTCAAGTATTTAATTCTCTTATCAATATTGTAAGGGACCAAGCAGTGAAGCAACGAGGAAACAGGAGTTGTTGAAATAATTTGGGCTTTTTATTCAGCCAAAAAATAACAAAACATTATTAACCAATAATTGAATACCTAGGTCTAACAAAAAAGAGGTTAAAGTAATATAACAATACTTATTCCCACTATTAAACAAGATGTTAACTGAACAAAAACTAACCTCCACAATGAAACATGGGGCAGATATATATAGGGCTTAGCCAAACCAAAATAGAACACAAAGGGGTAAACAAGATGGACACAAACTATAATTAAATACCAAGCAGAACTAACTACAACCAAATCCCCCCCATAACATTGCAGCACTTGGTTTGGCCCAGTTTGAGTCCTCATGGCAGCACTTGGTTTGAGTCCTCAGCCACACCCCTATCTCCACCAAGAAGTCAGCTCCCCCGACAGCCAACTCAAACAAAGAAACAAATGATTAATATAACAAATAATAATATGTGTAACCTCACAGTGTTAATGTGTGAATCTAAACTATATAAGGTTAAACACAAATAAACAAATATGTGATGTTAATTGTAAAGGTATAGTTGGCTGAAAATTAAATGAACCTGTGTAGGTAGTAAACTAATGAGATGAGAGAGTGTGAATCGGAATGATATTACCCTGTGTGGCTGTGACCATCACAAATATATACAGTATATATTGTCAGTGTGCTGACTTGACTATGACTTGCCCAAAAAAACTGCATGTGATTATCATAAAGTGGGCATGTCTGTAAAGGGGAGACTCGTGGGTACCCATAGAACCCGTTTTCATTCATATATCTTGAGGTCAGAGGTCAAGGGACGCCTTTGAAAACTGAGCCCGCTACAACCTCTGAAAGATCGATTGCGTTGATGTGTTAAAGAAATTAGTGTGTGTGTGTGTGTGTGCATGCGTGCGTGCGTGTGCGTGTGCGTGTGTGAGAAGGATATAGTACAGAGAGATGACAAAATGAGTCAATAAATAAGTGACAAAATAGAACACAAGGGGTTTGGGGCACAGCAATAATCAAAGGTAAATGGGAAGAGAAAAAATGAAAGTAATTAATAAGTGAATAAATAAACAACATAGCGACAATGCTCTTGAAAGATATCATTGGTTGGTTCCCTGAGGGCCGAGGTGCCAGGGTGGATCTGGGAGTGGCCGGGACAACTGGGCCATGGCAGACTTTTATGTATCTATTTATTTCTTTTTGTCTCCTTGATTAATCCCTTTTTTTCCCCTTTCAACTCTTTTGCTCTTTCACCTCTTTCTTTGCTCTCAACTGCTTTAGGCCGTCCCCAGGCCCGTAGGACAGGGCTGGCCTGTTGCGGGACAGATCTGCTTTAGAACAGCCCCCACCCCTACAAGAGGGGACTGTTCAACTGGGTCTGATGAGGAGCATTTATCGGTAGATATTGGAGGTTTAGTGGAGATCAGGTCATCTGATGCAGTAAAGAAAGTCAAATGCATAAATAAAAAAATAAAAAAAGTTATATAAATATATATATATATATATACACATATACAGTACATACACAAAATAACATATTCATATTTTTCTTGTGTTGTGCCCAGGTTTTGCGGTATCCCTGACATTTCAGCCTCCATCCCAATGCTAATTTCGACTAATTTTGTTTGTAGTGCTCTTAACAATGGAAAAATATGTAATTAACATAAAAAATCAGCAGTTTATGAAACAATGTCACTATTTTTTTAGATAATCCACAGAGCAATGCTGTCATCAGTTTACTGAGGGACTATTTTTTCTTTAGAAAGTAGTCACTTCTATTGGTATGGGGTGATGTCAGAAATGTCAGTCTAATATATCAAAACCTTGGCCCATACAGTAAACCCAAGGTGACGATTCATAAGCAGAACCAGCCAGCTGAGTCACGTCTGCATCCTGCCCCTCTCTTTGATTACTCGAGGCTATCAGTGAACAGGCAAAGAGTCACATATCACACGCTTGAAATGATACGCTGAGAGGAACTGAGGATCCATAATAATCAGATGATCAAATGATTTCCGCTCTGTGAATCAGAGGCTCGCTGTGACATGCAGTAAATGCAGCGTTTGCACTTTGTGGCCTTGACGGTGGCTCGGGACGCGGTTCACTATAGAGAGTGCATGGAGCTGTATGCTGTCTCTTCCTGTCTGAGACATCGTAAAGCTCATTCCTTTATACAGTTGGTTCTTTGCATGATGCGGTTCAATAACTCCCTTGACAGACTTGGTGTTGCATTTCAGGAATTTGTTAAAACTACTATATGTAATATGTATGTAAAGGAAGATACCTGTAACTCCAAATTCCTTTTCCTAAGACTGGATTCTTAGTCACATTTGCTGTGGTCACAGTGAGGAATGAGCTGCTATCAAGCACTTGGAAGTCAGAGATAAAACAGCATGACAGAAGCAGTAAAGGAGCTCACAAACCTATGCAATCTATTCCTCAGCATGCTGAGACTCTGTGGCATGGAGAAGCTTAATGAAATCAGAGATTGATGCTTTAAAGCAGTGTAACAGTACCAGGATAATCTGTACTACTGCACACACACATATGCGCGAGAACACACGCTGGCATAATTGTCATTGATTTTTGTCCCCGCTATGAACTAGCATTAGGTTTTTTTCTTACACAACATCCACTATTGACATCAAAAGCAGAACACATGGTCCTGCACATGTTAATTCTGTAGTTAATGAGCAGACAATAATGGAGCTGGAGGACTCTCCCACCTCAGCAACACACTGCAGACTTGCCACAAATGTTTGTATGGCCACGCTGGAAAGTGAGAGGGCAGCGCTATTAAAAACAATAGTTCTTTTCTTTTAAGCTGAGTGTGAGGAGAGATGCTCTCCTCTCCACCAGCCCGTCTGGGCTTGCAGAGCGATAGTTAATAATTCACACTGGGAACAAGAGGTCTATAAAGGCTTGCAATGATACAGCAATAGAGAGGAGAGGCGCCTGTTTTAGAAAGTGAGGTGTGTGGGAGGAAAAAAGTCTACTGTCTCCATCTCTTTCTCTCTCTCTCTCTCTCTCTCTCTCTCTGTGCTATGTATCTGAAAGCAACAGAGATAGTGAGTGAGAGAAGACAAAGACAGAGTGCGTGTGTGTGTGTGTGTGTGTGTGTGTGTGTGTGTGTGTGTGAACGTGTGATGCAAACATGCACACTCTCCATGTGGGAAGATAAATCACACAGAGGATGTGAGGATGGAAAAAAGGTCGAGGAGTTGTTTACCAGCAGAAAGGAGAAGCAGTGGGCATCCCCTGTATGTGTGTGTGTGTGTGTGTGTGTGTGGGTGTGTGTGTGTAGGTTATGTACTTGGTGACTAAGTGTGCTTTTGTGTTTGACCAGTGTATAGTATGCTCTGTATATAAAAATTGGTATATAATTGGTATGTATGTAAATGTATAAATACTATTTACAACAAAAAAATACTTTTTTTCAACATACAATACAGTACTTCTTTTTGACATACAATACTATGACTTTTTTTCAACATATTATACTATAACTTTTCTTTCGACATACTAAACAACACTTTTTTCCGACATACTATACTATGACCTTTCTTCAACATACTCTATTATGACTTTTTTGACATACTATACTATGACTTTTTTTTTTTTTTCAAAATACTATATTATGACATTTATTACCCATCCTATAGTGTGACTTTTTTAATTTTTTTGAAATACTATAGTATGACTTTTAAAAAAAAATGTAGACATACTATACTATGTCTTTTCTTTTTTTTTGACCTACTATACTATGACTTTTTATCGAAACACTACACTATGACTTTTCTTCGACATATTATACTTTGACTTTAAATTTGTTTTTGACATGCTATAATATTACTTTTTTTCCACATACTATATATAGTATGACTTTTTTTTCCACATAGGTTGTGGCTTTGATCCTTATGTGACATAGTGAGTTTTGAGGGCTAACTTCAAATCAAGAAGTCAAATACAAAAAGAAACACTATATCAGTGTATCTGGTCAGAAAGCTCAGTGTGGTAGATACATGGTTTGAATACTGGATGTTTTGATTTCTATCCTTATGTGACACAGCCTATTTTCAGGTCTGACTTCTAATGACGAAGTCAAATATACAAAGAGAACAGTCCCCAGTGCGTGTGCCATTGGTGGCTTCGTTGCTAAGTTCCCGGTTCTGTGTGTGGCAGAGCAGGGTTTGATCTCCACCCTCACATCGGTGCCCGGTGCCCACAGTGGAGTGAGGTGAGCATCTCCTCCCAGGGTTTCGGAGAGATACACCATACTATGATATTGTTATTGACATTATTATGTCTGGGAGGAGACCACGGGGAAGACCCAGGACTAGGTGGAGAGATTATATCTTTACTCTGGCCTGGGAACGCCTCGGGATCCCCCAGTCAGAGCTGGTTAATGTGGCCCGGGAAAGAGAAGTTTGGGGTCCCCTGCTGGAGCTGTTGCCCCCGCGACCCGATCCCGGATAAGCGGTTGAAGATGGATGGATGGATTATTATGGCATACTATGATACCTATTTATTACTCTTTTATGGCATACTATGCTATGATAGTTTTATGACATTTGATCACAGGTTTGACCAGGAGTTGCTGGATAAAACACATCAGGTAAGATAACGTTTAATTTGTGCGTGGTCATATCTAAGTGAGCTATCTAGCTAATGTTGGTGACGTATATTGTGCGAGACGAGAGATGTAGTTCACTGAGCAGTTTCACACAAAACTAAATGATACTACGACACACCTACGAAAAACTGTAACTTTCTTGACTTGAAAAATTATCTTTTAAATTGACAAACATCATATGTGTGATCCATAGTGCATTTCAAATGGGATTAAAAAAATATTTTCTCTCGCCATATACCGTACATATTTTTTCCGAAATAAGGTCCCATGGGGTTCACCGGAAGGGGAGGGACTTCGCCTCTCTATATGGATGTAATATGTAGGAATACTGGACTGATTTAAACTTCTTCTTTCTTTCTTTTTTTTTTTTAAAAACTGAAAACACTGAGCCCTTAGAGTGCACAAAAAGATGCACAATCTTGACCACTGTGTTATGATGATAATCTATACATGACCCATATCCTGTTATACTGTTTACTATTCTCATGACTCTACATTTTCCCTGCAGAGACTAGCTCTTCTTTCTTTCCTGCTGTTCGAACTCATTGAGAGCATCCCGGTTAGCAAAAGCAGAAAGCCACTTTGTTGTGCTCCACCACGTTAATCAAGGTAATGTCATTGTCAATGGAGATTAGGGCCTTGCTGATAGCTTTCAATTTAGTCATATTTTAGCTTCCTGCTGCCAGTCACTGCTCAATACAAGACTGTGGATTGCAGTGAGATGAATTGTCGTAACATGAAGGACTTGAAAGTGACTGTAAAATGTGAAATTCTGTTCCTTTGTCTGTAATGTATTGTAAATGCTCCATTAATTTCTTATTTTAAATCACTTACATTTCAATCTTGGTTTGGTTTTACTTCTTTATTAAACATCTTGCCTATGTAAAATGCTTGTTGTGGACATAAATGCTACACTCTCTTGCTGCTCTATTATTTTGGTTCCCCAACACTGCCTCAGCTTGTTTTTTTCTAAACATCATGTGTTTCACAGTTTCAAACAAGTACAGTGCTTCACAGCAGGGGATAGGTTTTCAGCCTAAAAGCTAAAGAAAACAGACTTTTGTCAACCACCACTGTTGTCTTGTATACTAAAGCTGTGACAGAAGCAAATAACAGTAAGTGAAATGCTTTATAAATCTCCTCCTACCATTTTCAATCAATACATCTTCCTTTCATGTTTTCTTTCTTCTCTCTATCCTTACATCATTTCCATCCATGTCATCGCCACCACTTCTCTCTCTCTTTCCTCTCCTTCAGCTTCTTCGTCTCTGTTGCAGCTCTCATGTTGCTGTTACAAATAGAAGCGTTCTCAGCTTACCTTCCCATACGTTGTCATGTCTCGGAGAATGGGGTGGAAAAACACTATTAGATTTGGTGAAGATTTGATCCATTTAGGCAGCCTCACTCAAATGACAGTGAGTTAAGAGGCATCTCAAAGTATGTATCAAATAATGCATGTATGTTTTGCATTTATGGGGATACAAGTTGCAATACAGATTCCTAATGTAAAGTGGAAAACGGTTTAACTTGTTTATTTATTAATTTTGTCTTGGTAAACCTATTAACAGTAATTGTTAATGAGCCAGAGTTAGGTTGGCTGTGTTTTGGGCTTATTACATGCTCGTGACACGATTTTCTTAAAACCCCTGAAAACTTGGATTCAGTTCATTTTTTGGCCACTTGAGGGCAGCACAACAAGCTGGCAAATGTGTTAGCAAACAGTTGCTTTATTTACACACCCAGCAGACATGGAGCAACATCAGCATTTGGAGTCATGTTTCTGTCCATGAATGTAAGTCCAATGGTTGCTCTCCTTTTAACTCTGTTTTGGTCTCCTGAGGGAAATATCTGACTCTTTAGCTGCTTAAGGCTCCACTATGTTCACCAGGTAGTTGCTACCCCTTTACTAGCGTCAGTTTTGGATGCGTCAGGGACGCACGTCATTTTCCGCTCATTACATGCATAGCGTCTTTTCAAATATACTTCCGTGTTCACAGGAAATGTACAGTTTCCGCTCATTACATGCATGCAGTCTCTTTTCAAAATAAACTTATAACGTAGGTTTACTTAGTTTTTAGGTTTACTTATGAAACAAAACTACTTGCTTAGACTTAGACAATAAAACAACTTGGTTAGGCTTAGGGAAAGATCGTCGTTGGGGTTAAAATAACTATATTTGTTACATAGTAAAGTCCATCAGTTATGTAACAAAAAAATAAGTCAATGTTGATTTGGTTTCTCCTGGATGAAAGTCCTGTCTTTGTTAGACCAGTCCAACCTCCCCTCCCACCTTCCATACACAGACTTTCTCACTCTTAATACTATGTCAGTTGATCTGCCAATCTAATAATGAAGCGGATGGGTTTACATTGGTATTAGTTGAAAACCTGGTGCATCTCATACTTACGTTAAAGGGTGCCTCTGTGCGTCTGTATCGCTGTGAGTGAGTGAGAACGGGTTGGCTGCGCAGGTCATGTAGTGGGTTTACCAGAACTTTTTTATTGAAAACAGCTGCCTACTGCGGCTGGAAACGGGTTAGATGAGAGTTGTGAGACGGAACCAAAACTGTAAAGAAAACCAAAACAATGCGCTAAAAGATGCTAAAATGCATTGTACAGCTGTGGGGAACTGCAGAGTCAGATGATAACTCTTTGTGAGTTTGTCACTACAAGCAAAAGTCTTTTACATTTCACATAATTATTTGATCTATTGTGAAGTTAAAACTACTGATTTGAGCTTTAAAGGATCTGACGGTATCTAGCGGTGAGGTTGCAGATTAAAACCGATTTTCTCCCATGTGCCAAGCATGTAGGATTGCTACGGTGACCGACGCGAAAATGCAAATGGTCCCCTCAAGAGCCAGTTGTTGATTAGAGTGCTTAGAGTGTGTGTGTACGTGGGAAGTGAGTGGTGAAACAAGAGAGAGAGCGGCGGCGTCAGCAGTAAGTAATGTTATCGACTCCGGCCCAAGCAGGAAAAGTTACTACTACTGTAGGAACAACGATGGTGCAACATGGTGAATTCCATGAAGAGGACCTGCTCCCTATATAGATATAAACGACTCATTTTAAGGTAACGGAAACAAGATTCTTATTTTCAGGTGATTTACAGTAAAGAAAAAATACTTATTATTATTCTGTTCAATTTCTGCCAATAGATCCCTCTAATTGTAACACACAGGTCCCTTTAAGTATTTCTCTATATAATATTAAATATTCATGACTTAAAAAGCATCACTCAAAATTAAAGAGCAAAAACATTTAGGCAAACAGTCCAACAGTTGTCGTCAGATTCATATTCAAGTATTGTTGAATTCTAAGTGATGCACGGAAGTACATGACATCACTTTTTTTAACACCACCCATGTCAAACCAGTGAGAACAATGCAGACAGAAAATATTTCATGTGAAATAACCAAACACTGTTGTAACTTTGGCAAACTATTTTGTATTTGTGTAGCAATACATCACTCATAAAGAAGCTGATTGAGAATGATTTTCAAGGCCTTTACAAATCCTTCCCTCACTCTCTCCTCTTACCTCTTTATCTTGCTCCTCTGCAGCACACCCAAGGTCATTCAGTTGGCATCTGGATTGTCCGCGGATCACGCAAAACACCTCTCAGCAAACCACATGGGTGGGCTGTGGACACTGAGCACTGGTGGACTGAGGTGAACTGCTCAGAAATAATCCAGCAATCATTCACAAATCAGCAGCATGAATATTGAAACTGGCATTAGAGTAGTGCTAATGAGAAACAATTTACACGTCATTACATTTACAACACTGTAAATCATTACAGGCTGTGGTACATACTGAAGTAAAAATGATTTCCTGACAGAAGGAAACATAAACTGTGACAGCCCAGCTGTACATACTTTCATGTACAGTAAGCTACTGTATATGAAAGAAAGGTGTGATTGGGACAGAAACATCAATATTAAAGGCTTCATAGACTGCACAGCTGCCATATAAAAAGGCATTTGTTATTCTATCCTCATATTGCCAGAATAAACATTTACTGTGATGGAGAGGCCGTTATCACCAACCAGACTTTCATCACCTCTTTTTTTTTTTTTTTTACATCCCAGCACACTCTGAGGAATAATGAGGAGACCGAAATGTACGTGGAGGAGACTGCTGAAGCGTGCATATTAAATACACTCACACTCCTGCTCATAACCTTTAAACCCTCTTTCTTTTCATCATCTTTTCCATCTTGTACATCCTCCCATCCCTGCCACACATAGCCTCTCGTTTCAAGTCTTTACAGCCAGATTCACCCATCCTCTCTCCTCTCTCCTCCTCCTCCTCTGTCCTCTCACCCTCCAGCCATCAGTTATCTCCCTCAGGGTGAGGCAGGGGAGGGCACCGCTGCCCTTGGATTTCGAGAGCACTCTCAACATCTGTGCCTGGATTTTTACTTTCCTACAGAGGAAAGTGACACACAGCAAACTCACTGCACTGCGAAACATTACAAATTTACAAAGCCCCGGTGACGGTGGGATTTTTTTTCCCCCCAGAAATTATTTTGCATTACTTTTGCCTTTCTTCTGATCCACAGAGAAAGGCTAAGCTGTATTATGATATTAAATATTATACCTTATGCCTATTATGCCACTGGCTGTGACCACAGCGCAATCGGACACACCCTCTGCTGTGGCTGTAGCTCAGGCACAACTCTGTATCATTGCAGCTATAGCCCTTTCATCAACTGCTGCAGAGGTTGATTGAGACAGGTTGTTACTGTGATTATGACTATAGCCATGGGATGACTTGTGCTTTTAAGAAGCATACGGGCAGGTAAACTAGTTTCAGGAATTTTCCAGAAACAGGTTAAGTTGATTCTGTGTTTTTGGCTTATTCTGACATTTTTATTTCATTTTTAAAAAGTGACAGGTTTGTATTTTATATACTCCATACGGGCAAAAATTACATATTAACCTTTGAGCATATTGTAATTCAAGTGTTCTGAGTGAAAACTACACTTCTGCACCTCCTCATGGCTGGGGAGACTTTGACCAATCACAGGTCATTTCACAGAGAGAGTGTTCCTATTGAGCATTCTTATTAGCTGTTCGTTCAATGGAGGCAAATCACTCGCTAACTCCGATCAAACGGTCAAACTAGGCAGCACTGATCAAATATTAATCAATATTCTGTTACTGTAATGATTATTACTACTACTACTATTTACTATCTATTCTCGCCTCAAATGTTTTCAGAAACATCTTGTAGTGTACTGTTTAGCTGTAAAATGAGAAAGTTTGCTCCGGCTGGTGGGCGGTGCTTGGTATTTCCTCAACTGATTTCAACATGGCTGCCGGGTCGCAAACTTTCTCATCTTACAGCTAAACAGTACACTACAAGATGTTTCTGAAAACATTTGAGGCAAGAAATAGGCATTACAGTAACAGAATATTGATTCATATTTGATCAGCGCTGCCTAGTTTGACCGTTTGATCGGAGTTCGCGAGTGATTGATGGCTGCATAGAGAAGGCAAGGCTCCAGCTCGGCTCTGATTGGTTGTTTTCCTCCGGTCTGTGAAATCTTGCAGATGCCGTTAGGAGCACCGGAGGACACAGAGGCACTTGATTTTTTTCAGATTACCTGTCTCATGCACTACTGTCAGGATATAGTGACTTTATAAAAATAACTTTTTTAAATCATATTTGTTCCAATTCTACCCACTGCAGCTTTAAATGGTTAAGTAAGAACAAACCAAAAATGTAACTTTCAGTTATGTCATGTTCTTGAGGATTGTTAATGTTTCCCTTTTCTCTTTGCAAAGACATATTACATTCAGCAACTTTTACAACTGAATTTTTCCTAGTACAAGACTGTTTCCCATTTCAATAGCTGTTGTTGAGGTATTGTCCTTCATGGTTGAAGTAAGGGTTTAATTTAGGTTGATTTATGGTTAGGCGTTCCAGAGATTACAGGTTGGGGTTATGTATAAGGCTGTGTTCAGGTTAAGGTAAAAAAAAGAATACAAAATCGATAGGGACAGAGACATCACACTGCCTTACTTAGTGATGTCTTACTGTAGTTCTGTTTGTTGGCAGACTCATCTGACTTATAATTTGTGCAGCCACATATTAGATATAGCTTTTTATGTTTTGTTAAGCATTTAGCCATTATACTTGCTAATTCTGTTGGCTAAACCTCTAACATGTTGAATGCTGAAGAGCATCCACAATATTGATCCTGCCCTTATATCCTGGCTGATGGACTTTTTATCTGAGAGGTCGCAACGTGTGAGAGTTAACAATGTTTTATCCAATGTTCTTTATTCCTCCACTGGATCGCCGCAGGGGTGTGTCCTCTCGCCTCTTTTATTTGTTTTATATACAAATGAGTGCCACTCAAGGCGTCATGTTCTTAAGTTTGCTGATGATTTGGTGACAGTGTCTCTCCTCAGTAATGACGACCCTGATCATGGCCCGGTAGTGTCAGAATTCACTGACTGGTGTAGGACGTCCTTTTTAAATATAAATGTGTCCAAAACAAAAGAGATGATGGTAGATTTCCGGAAGAATCCTACGGTCTTCTCTCCTGTTAGGATTAATGATCAGGCTGTTGAAGTGGTGCAGCAGTACAAATACCTTGGCACGGTACTAGATGACAGGCTCACCTTTGAGCCTCAGGTGGATGCTGTATGTAAAAAAGCTCATCAGCGGATGTATTTTTACCATAAACTTTGTAGTTTTAAGGTGGACAACACTTTTATGAAAATGTTTGATTCTTGTTTTATCGAGTCTGTCTTGACGTTCTCTTTTATCAGCTGGTATGGGTTGCTCACCCTCAAAAACAGGAACAGGTTGCAGGGTATAGTCAAAGTGTGCAGCAAAATTGCAGGCACCACCCTGAATGACTTGACTCCTCTGTTCCAAAGTAGGACCTTGAAGAAGGTTCAGTCACTCCTAGCTGATCCTAGCTGATCCTAGCCATCCCCTGTCCATTGAGTTCAGGTTGCTCCCGTCAGGCCGCAGATACAGTTTGCCTAAATGTAGGACCAATAGGCTCAGAAATTATTTAGTTCTGACTGCCATTGGTTTCCTAAACAATGTCCTGTAATGTTGTATGTTGTAAGCTTTTGTATTTATTGCCTTTAATAGGCTATTTATTGTGTTTATTGTTTTGTTTGATGACTGTGTGGTACTGCTGACTGTACAACAAATTGCCCCTAGGGGATAATAAAGTTTTCCTTGACATGTCTTATGAAAAAGGTTTGTTATTAATGATCCCAGCTTTTGACTGTGAGTTTACTAATGGTACCCAGATAGTTGTACACAATGGAAGAGGATACAAAAATTAACCTTAAAATTCATAGGCTGAATGTCATTGCAGCTATTGAAATAGTGTTAGCAACTTAATCCGTCACTTTAGGTTTACTTACATTACTATTAGATTTCCTCCTGCCCTTATGCCAGGTACGAGCATACATAGCCTACATCTATCATCTTGACATATCACACATACTTTCTAAGCAATCACTTATCCCTTTATTGTGTGCTATTTTTCTCTACTGACATGATAACACAGACAGGGACAGCAGTTCCACATCCAGTGTTGCTAACAACAGACAATTTCTGTGGTGCTACTAGTTTTTCTTTAACAATTTTTTAACTTCTGAATTACCATGTAATGTACGTAATAGTTAGCTACTACTACTAGTTACCAAAACTGCCGTGAAATGCAGAATTAGCCAATCTGATGGCAAGTAGTCCACCAAAAACAGTGAATAGCGCCAATGATGGAGTAAAACAACATATGCAGCTTACACTATATTTGTTCATGTAGTTACCCTTTCAAATGGAGGTCAATGGTTGTAAGCAGCAAAACTACAACATTATAGAACCAAACCAGATTGACCTTACAGGATTAAAGGCTTTGTCACTCTGTTGCCTCTTCAAGAACACTTGATTTGATATTTTGCTTTCAGCACTTTATGAGCTTTGCAGTAACATTTTCAGCTGTGATATTCAGCATCTCTCCTCATTATCCTGACACAACCTTATGTCCAAGATGAGTTTCATGACCTTGTATCTACTTTCATTTCTAGCATAATGACAAGAAGCTCTGCAGAAGTTGATGTTATCTTGGCATGCACATTGCACAGATGACCTTTGATTAAATCCCCATCAGCCACATGCCCTGAGGCGAGCTGTTAAGCCTGATCATCAAGCTAATGCAGTACCATAACATGCAAATGACCCCTGGTTCAATACCCGTCAGTGTTAGTCTGTAATGATGCGTAAACCCTATGGACTGTGAAATATTGCGATTGGACACTACTACTCCTCGAGTAATTGTGGGAGGAAATCGGTTTGGTTCTGATTGCAATGAGGGTTATGACCCATATCATCTTCATCATGGCTCTGTTTATCACTGTCTTCATCATCATAATTATTATTAGCCCCACCTGCTTACATCACCTGTCCAATAGATGGTCTGGAGGCTGGTGATGTACTCAGTGGTACGTGCAGCCCCTTTGTGTCATAAACTTTGTTCTTTCCATATAAAGACATTATAATTACCTCACCTGAGAGCAGGAAATAGCTTCCACCATAAGATTAATAGTCCGAGAAGCTACAATAGAGTCCAAGTGTTCAATTTAACAGCCAGATAAGAGATGGTTTAATTTGAATCTAAACTTAAGAATGAAAAAGAGGGGGGGAAGGTGGAAAAAGAAACTTGTTTTGGAGGGAAAGGAATTGGAATTGATTAAAACGTTACACAAAATGGGAGCACATGGAGTTGAGGGTATTGACCTTAATCTAAGCCTGAGCTAATTGCTGAGGGAATGGAGGAATTGGACGTGCGAGAGTGTGAGAAGCATTAAAAAGCTTTATGGCAGCCTTCATCCAACCTTAACTGGTGAATGGCTGTGCAAGGGCAGAGGAATTTATGTTAAATATGCCACTGAGGTTTTCAGTGAAGCTTTCCTGTCCTCTGCTTTCGCTGAGACACTTTGTCTTGGTGCAGAGAAAACAGCTGGTGTATGTGTGGGTGTGGGTGGATGAGTAGATGTGTCCATATAAGTGTGCTGCTGCGTGCGTGACCTTACATGCCAACTAGTGAATAGAG
The DNA here is from genome assembly GCF_015220745.1 of Sebastes umbrosus. Classification (NCBI taxonomy): domain Eukaryota; kingdom Metazoa; phylum Chordata; class Actinopteri; order Perciformes; family Sebastidae; genus Sebastes; species Sebastes umbrosus. The sequence continues at coordinate 29,843,924 of NC_051272.1, read as the reverse complement.
GAGAGAAAGCAGGAGAGTGCTGCTGAGGCAAAAGGGGACTGCAAACACTTGCACACACACAAACACAAACACACACACACACACACACACACCTCTCTGAGCCAGAGAACTTATGGGCGAACAACACAAAACGCTGGCAATTCTGCTTTGAATTGGGGGCCAGCTGCGGTACAGTGACAAGGTGGATATTTCACTCTTGGAATGCACTCTCCTCTATTAAAGTAACTTATGGAGTCATTTAAGGTGGCTCTGGAGAGGGGATCTGGAGAGAAAAAGAAGAAATGAATCTGTGAAAAGAAGTGAAACAAGAAGTCATAATGAGCTGTTCTGATAATCAATCACTTGTATGCTATACAACCACCTTCCTCACTGTAGCCTCACTAGAATGAACCAGAAATTAGACAAAACTCATGATGCAACAAGCAATAATAAGCTACGTAAAGTAAACAGCCTGCCACTTCTTATAGAATCAACAGCAGAATAAAACATCACCAATGGAGCTGTCTAAACAATATAAACTTCACAGCAGCCAGAAATACATGTATTAAAGCAAAGGAGAGAACTGCACAGTTATTATACACCACGTAGCACACAACGCTATATAGGCAACACAGTGGTTGTTGACGTTCTCCTCTGGAGAGTTTGTTGTACTCACCTGTCTCAACGTCAGTCTGTAAGTCTTGAGCACCGTAAAGTCCTCCTGAATCTGCTCCAGGTTCAACTTCTCTGATCGCTCATTCTCAAAGCATGATATAACCAGTCCACTCAGCCTCTCTGTCCCAGTATAACCAGTCCACTCAGTCTCTCTGTCCAACTGAGCTCCTCAAGGTTCTCAAACATGTTGAGCTGAATGAGGCTCTACAGTCACATCAGGGATTCGAAAACAGCAGAAAGACCTCACATGCCTGACTGAAGGTAAAAGTTCCTCAGTGAAAGCAGTTGTCACCGCTGGACCGCCATGAGCAGTTTAGCATTTAGCCAGACCCAGCATGCACCTCGGACACACAGCATCGTGTGTTTTTATTTGGGTCACTTAGTGCAGTGGTTTTCAAAGTGGGGTCCAGGGACCCCCAGGGGTCCTTGAGACGATTCTAGGGGGTCCCACGCAAAAAGGGGACTCATTTATTTTCACTATAAATCCACCAATAAGTAATACAAATGCATAATATATGACTATTTTGGTCATGGGTTTAATACACTTATACAAGAAAGAGACTAATAAAGCAGAGAAAAGTATGTGCGGGAGCAAGTCATTTAAAAAATAAATAAATGGAATGTACACTTTCTGTAATAAAACAACTAAAAAGCTAAAATCCTATCAGATAGGGGACGCTGGAACAACATGTTATCAAATGGGGGTCTTAGGTTTAATTTGAGTCAGTTTAGAGGACCTTGACATGAAAAAGTTTGGGAATTTTTAGCTAATCGATTAATCGACTACTGGTTTCAACACACACAGCCATCTATCCTACCCTATCACAAGACAAGAATGTTGCTACTGGGCTATTCTCTCTATACAACTTTTTCTCACGTAATGCAGTAGCAATCCCCAAGACCTGGAAACCGACTTTGATGTGTAAAACCAGTGGGGTTCCCCTTTAAAAAATTAATAGATTATCTAAATTGTAGATTCATTTATTATCGACTAATTCTTTCAAAATATTGTATTTTACAATGGCAACTGCAATGTGGTTACGGTTACAGAGATTGTGGTTATGGGAAATAAAATATCTATCTGTCATGCAAAATATCACTCAGCCTCAATAAGGGTTTGAATAAATAACATAGGGAATAATTGACCTTCAGTAAATATCCTAACTCTAACCCATGAGCTTTTACCCTTTTCACCAATCATTCCCTCCCCTGATTCTGTATCACTCACCAGAACAGTTAGGCCTTTATTTGCCTCCCTTTTGCAGCTCTGTTTAAGTGCCTGAATCACTGTTTTGTGGGCTGTGTGAAATTCCCAGGCTAATGAAACAACCCTCAGAGGAAAGTATATTAAAGTCAATGTCGTGCACTGAAGGACATTGTTATCTGCATTTCTTATGCGTGCTGAGCTGACATTCTGGGCTGGTATAGACTTCCTCTGTCATCTTCCTTTTCCTGCAGTTGAGTCTCTGTCGTTGCTGATCTGTTTACTGGCCGGCAGGCATGTTGTCTGGCTCCACTATAACAACAGCAACTAATGTCATTGTCCCACGTAACATGACACTTATTGTGCTGCATTTTCCGTCATGATAGACAGCATGTACACACCCACGCGTATACACACAGCAGTCAATATGCACGCACGCACACACACAATGCGTGGCTCACAGTCGCACAAACTCCAAATAGAAAAAAAAAGTGGCAAAACTTCACAGATAGAAGAAAACCTGCCCCCCTTCACAGAACTAATGATTCCAAAATAAACCTGAGGGAGAACAAGATGATGTAAAAAGCTTTTTGGCCATCTGCGGACTTGATATTTAGATGCAAGATATCAGCAAATGCAAAGGAACTCCACAGGGGAGCAGTTGGTGAAGTAAGGGCAACTAAGCTTGTTTATCCTCAAGGAGACTTCAGCTGCAGTGGCTGCAGGAGAAAACACACCCTTTCTATTGCAAAACATCCAGCATCCACGTCCAATAACTCATATAGAGGTCAGAGCATATACTGTATAGCTTCATTTATAGATTTTAGTCTCAGCTGTTATGCACGTCCTTTACATTTTGTCCATTTTGATGTATAACCTGTGATGCTCTGCTCTGATCTCTGTTGTGGTTCTGGCTCCCTAGTCGGAGTCGAAGGCCAGATGAGACCATCCATCAGAGGGGTTTGATCCTTGTCCTGCTGCACTGAGCCTCTTCACCATCTGCCTGCTTCAGGCATGGTTTCCTCCTTCCACAGTCACTAAGCACTGCTTAAAGGTGCAATGTGTAATTTGGAGCCACCTGCTCCAAAGTAATAGGGGGCAGCATTTCACCTCTACTACTGGGGCCATACAATCTAAATTTACAGTCAGTTGCAGGGGCAAGAATACGTAAAATTCTACCAAACTGCTGAAACTCGGAGAGCCGGTCAATATAACACTGCTATTTTATAATCCACACGTGTGGCGTTGGCCTATAGTTTACATTAGCCATCTGTGTGGTAGATGTGGCACTAACGGGGGGCTGTCCATGTAACGTTACGCTTCGACAGTTTGTTTATTGGCTTGGGTCTGGGGTAGCAGAGACAAGGGAACGGCTCATGTTTTGTTTCGTCCTCCCTGCCGATGGCAGCTCAGATTTAGCTGGCGAAAACCCCAGCGCCGGGATTCACAGCAGGTTGGTGGAGCGCTGGGTCTAAGCCAGGGGTCTACCAGTTTTTGTTTTTTTCTTATTGGGTCTTTAGGTGACAAACTCACTGACGGATCTGTCTTATGTGAGATGTGTGTTGTAAACATAATTAGAGCTGAAATCGGCAAATTCATTTCTTGATTAATTGATTCATTGTGTGGTTTATGAAATGTCAGAAAATTGTGAAAATCTAAGAGCCCATGATAACATTTCCAAATTTCTTGCTTTGTCCAACCAACAGTCCAATTAAACCCAAAGATATCTAGTTTACTACCAGAGAAGACTAATAAATAAACCAAAACAAAGCTTGAATCATCGTATTTTGGCATGTTTGCTAAAATAATGACTACATTAATCGATTACACCGAAAACAATACAGTTGCCAGAAAAACAAAACAATGAGCTGCTAAACGCTTAAAAAGCTCAGTAGAGCTGAGGGGAACTGCAGAGTCTGGTGATAATTCTCTGTGGGATCATAACTGTTGTACGAGTGACATGTTTCACATCAAACACAGTCATTTGATCCATTTTTAACATTAAAATACTGATTAGTGCAGCTTTATACATATGTGCTGAAACTACGATCTGAATAGCTACGAGGAATTAAATCAAACAAAGACCGGAAACCGCACCTATGTAGACGCATCGCAGACATTGCTGCCTCTTCTTTGTGAAAGTTATGAACCTCCAAGTAAGATGTATAGAAGGCAGGATTATCCTGCAGAGGTGTGCAGAATGATTCTCTCTTTGATGGATTCTCTGCATTGCTTTCAACACCTAATGCCCTTGTTCCATAAAGCGTAGCAAGAAATCTGTTCCTTATTCCTATTACAGTCCCTGATGGATGCACGAGGTCTCTACATCGAGAAGCTTCAGGAATGTTATATAAAGTCATGCAATGTAACACTGTGATGTTACATTTGTTATGTAACGTGCTTTTAAAGAGGACATATTATGCTTTTGTGCTTTTTCCCTTTCCTTTTGTGTTTAAGTGTTTTTTGTGCATGTAAAAAGGTCTACAAAGTTACAAAGCTCAAAGTCCACACCAAAGAGAGTTACTCTCCCCCACAAAAACACTGCTCCTGAAATGCCTGAAACGCCTTGCTTGAAGTCCCGCCTTTTCTTCCGTACCGTGGTGATGTCACCAAGTAACACATTTGCATAATACCTGCCTAGCAGCTAGTTTGGCACGCCCTCAAACAAAGCTAGTTAGAGTGGAGTCCGAAGAGTTTGGTTCGGTTGACCAATCACAACAGAGTGGGTCAGCTGACCTCTTTAAGATTCAGTATACTGGATCTTATATTGGTTCAGCAACCAAATCCAATGAAACAAAGAAGAGAAATGCACGGGGGTCTGTTTGATAACACCCCCCTATTAGTACTTTGTCCTTCTCTTCCTCTCTGCACCTCTCTTTTCCCTGCAGTCTGCAGTGACCTCGGAAAAAACTCATCCATCTTGAGAGTTTGATCCTGTCCCGCCGTGCCCGGCCTGTCATTAGAGTACATGCCCGAGGGGGGCTGAATGTCCTGGACTGTGGGACCATGAGTCTGCTCTTAGCCCAGAGCCATCTGGCTACGCTACATTTCCCAAAAGCATGGAGTCTGAGTTGCACTTTGCCTTTCCCTCTGGTGCCTTCTATTCGCTATGTTTGTCTTGTGCTTTCATTTCATCCCCTCTCTAATGCTGGCATTTACTGTAATTATAAACTTCACAGTTCTGTACCTTTCTGCATATGACTCCTCTCCTGCTTTCTCCCTCTTCATTTAAGCGCTCCAAGTTATGCCTGCAAGGCTAACAAACATCACATCACTAGATTGGAGGACCATCTGGTTGTCAAATTCCCAAATTACTAAGATATTTTGTTCCTGTTTGTGCTGCCTTATATCATGAGAGCCTCTCCTCTCCTGTACTCCTCTTTGAGCCCTGTCATCCACTTTTTGACCATAGAGTGGGGGGGTCAAAGGTCAATCTCAGAACTGGTTCCCACTAGAAATGAGCCGTAAAATGTTTTTATTAGTTTTGATGACAAGATAAGAGATCAATTTTCTCGTAGGGCTCGTAGAGTGGCTCAGCTGCTACCTGGGTCCATTATTATAAGACCATCTGCTTGTTTCCCCAAAAATAAAATGAGTTTGATCTCTCCGTCTCTCTCCCTCCCCTGGCTCATTTCTCCTTTTATTAGTTGTGATTCTGCCTTCATTAAAGGAGGAAAATGGATGACCATATGTTTACTTTGATAACAAAACATGGCAGGAAGACAGTAGTTCTCCAAAAACTGTAGCTATTGGTGGATAAGAGATGGATGATGTTCATGTTCCAAGTTGCCTAGACAGAGATTAAGTTGGATCGATGTTTTTGAAACATACACATATGGGTGCTGTTGATTATAACGCACTACGTTATCCAACTATGGGACGAATTGTTTTTGGAAAGAAGTCATTAACTACAGCTGTAGTTGTCGATGGCAGTTTGGAAGCAAATCATGTTTAATATTTTAGTAAAGCTGTATTACATCAACTAGTAGGCTGTGTTTGAGGAAGCAGCTAAGTGCTATGATCAACACTTAGCTCTGTTTAGGTTGCATTAGATTACAATGTGACGGAGAATAAAGTTGTTTTAAAAAGCTATCAAACAATTTAGCTGTGATTTATAAGTGTTTACAACTGTACAACTAGTCTTGGACAGGTTGTCAGAGATACTCCTGAGATAAAAGTTGCGGCGGTAGTCGATAGATTTTGAATATTCTGTTTGAATGTGTGCAAGAAAGATACAGTAAAATAATGATTTCCAGTTTTTATATGTGCAAATTAAAGGGCGGGTCCATCTGTGTTCTATTCCTATTTTTTCAAATGGAAACGCCCACTCAGCCGTTTACAAAATGCAGTGACGTAGGTTACCAAAGTAAGTTAATCAATAAGGTTATGAATAATGCAAACGCCAGCACAAGCTGAGTCAACGTTAGCTGTGCTAAGTTTGGAAATAACTGAAAGGGTTAGTTCGTATTCTCTGAAGTGGGTTTGTATGTAAACTCCTGTATTCTGCTAGGTAAAATTACTGTATTTGTGAATGGAGTCTGGTGGCTTTGAAGAGAGCAATATAACGGCTTCAGTTCCCCATCGGAAAGGGTTTTCTGATGGTGATGTAAACCAGCTGTGGATGGGAGCAGCAGAAAAAAGTTCAGCCACCTAAAAAAAAAACAATATCAGTTTAAGTATACGCTATATTTAGAATATTTTCACCGCTTTACAATATGTAAAATATATTTCAGTTTGATTCATTCACTAAAAGATCTTTTTCCTTTCCACGTAAACCTTCTAAAGAGACACTATATCTCACAATCAAAGATAATGCAGTAAAAATTAGCTCTTTGTAGTAAAGATATGAATGAAACATTATTTATAGAATTTAAATGGAAATGGTAGTTTGAGTTTTGTCAAACAGTTTTATATATAACAACATTTATAAAAAAAAAGTATCAGGCCTCGATCAAGACAATTCTAGGTGATTGTTTGGTTAGTGCATTATAATGCAGCACTTTATGTGGCTTTATTTGTAATCCTAACATTATTATGGAAAACTTGATAACCAAAAGACTCATAACTCATTATTTACTCAATGATATAAATCCATAAAAATGAAGAAAATAACATTTGCATTACAAATGGTAAATGGACTTGCACTTATATAACGCTTCTTTAGTCTTCTGACAACTCAAAGTGCTTTACACTACATGTCAACATTCACCCATTCACACACACATTCATACACTGACAACAGAGGGCTGCCATACAACGTGCCAACCTGCCCTAAATACTCATTCACACATCGATGGGAGTAATTTGGGGTTCCGTCTCTTGCTCAAGGACACTTTGACGTGCAGAATGGAGGAGCCAGGGATTGAACCACAAATCAGATTAGTACATGACTCTACCTCTGAGCCACCCCTATTACTACTTGTTTTTTAAGAACCTCTGACTTCTGATACGAAACCCTTGTAAAAAAAAAGTCATGTTTTTCTGATCTGCACAGCATGTCCACTAAGTGCTGACATTGACTAAAATCGGTTTGTTATTAACTGATGTTTGGAGAACACTCTACCCGGGGTGAAAAGTGCACATTAGTGTCTTTCACAGCATGACGACACACTATCATTAATACATGGAGCAGGACGGGGCAATGCGGCACGTCACAGACGTGAAGTGGAGGTGGACTATTTTAGCCCAACTCATCAATCATTAAACCAAGCCACTGTATGGACAGACATGTCGGATGATCAGCTGATGGATGGGTGGACAGAAAGACAGGAAGGCAGACGATGGCAGGCAGACAGATGGGTCCATTATGAACAAGATTATATAAAATATCATGGGAAAAGTCATGTGTCTTTGTTGGCTGAAGAGAAGAGTGCTAACCATTAGGAAGATTGTATGATACAGGTACAGGTAATACATTACCAGCAGGTACACAGAGAGGCCGTACTTGTAGTCAACTTATTATTAATGGATGAACAAGCCAGGTCAGGAGATGAGTACATGGCGGCACCAACAGGTGCAGCATACAGCCTGCCCTTGACCGACTCATCTATAAACCATAAGCCTCCCATTATCTACTGTATCCATTTTAATATTTTACTATCCATATTGCAGTGCTCCTCTGCACTGCTGACTGTTAGTGGTTTTACCTTGTGATGGTGTATACATCTTTGTGTGATGATGCATCAGCCAGAGAGCGACACACATCCCTCCTATTATCTTTGGGGTCAATTTGACCCCATTCAATGTTTCCCGTCTCTAAATAAATGATTGACATCATTTTTTTTGCTTCATATTTAATGACTTTTCCTAATTTAATTGGGACAACTGGGTAAACATAAAATTAAAATGATGATATGTTTTCAATGTCCTGTACACATGATGTACGCATCGGTGTTCTTTGGGGTCAATTTGACCCCAGGCTATTTTAGCTGTATAAAATATATATATATATATATATATATATATATATATAAATATCAACATTTTACACACATTTGTTTTGGATGATATTGACGTCACTATAACATGCAACTTTATAATCTTCAAAAAGCTTTAGGGCCCTAACCTAACATAACCATAACTGTAGTAGTGCAAGAACCATTGATAGTTCACACGACATGGGGGAGGGAAACATCATTCTCACGCGAACTTTGATATTTCCCCACGCTTTGGGGGAGGCAAAATATGGTTCCTGCGAAGATATTGATTTTATTTAAAGGGCTATTTAGGTAGTCAACAAACAAACATAAAGTACCTGATACATAAACTTGGGTAACAATTTTAATTATAATCATTTTCTGGAGGTTTAAATTGCTGGGGTCAAATTGACCCCGAGGATAAAAGATGTTAGTAAATTTTAAGGTAACAGGAGGGTTAATCAAACCCCCACTCATCAACTTCCCCGCTGTGTGGGCAGCAGCAGGCAAAGTCCGACTCAGCCTCTATCTTATTTCATGATTTATTTGGTGCACAGGTACACTTTCAATCCTTTCAAATTCAAGGTTTCCTCAGGACAGCAGAGACACACACGCATGCACGCACACACACACACACGCATGCACGCACACACACACACACACACACACACAACCTCATCACAACTCTGTACGGTTGCTGCAGTGGGAATTGTTGTATACAAACAATTTATATACACGTGTAAAAAAAAAAAGCACATATTTCTCATCCTTTTGATTCAGGTCTGATATGCCTGGTTGATCTGGATCAGACTCAAAGGGTTCATGTGAGGTTTCAGTTCAGACTTTTGGGTAGAAATCCTGTCTAAATCCAGCTGTAAGTTACAGCAGCAGCCAGCAGCCTGCCGGGCTCAGATCAGATCAGAGTTTTTGTATCATGCTCCGAGGCATTCATTCTTTTCAAAACACACTGCCAGTAACAACACAAGACCACATGCTGATGTATAAATAGTTTATATTTGAGAAAATATCATGATAAATATTTCACATACATACAATTTCCAGATGTGATATCACTAGTGTACAGTATACTTACACAGACCTTTACATTTTATGGCAACCATCCACCATTTAAAGGTGCTCGATACGAAATTTGAGCATATCTATTGCCTCCGCATGGCTCTCAACATGGCGACGGCTGAGCCGGCGGCTAGTAGCTCACGGTGCTAAAAGGGCTAACGGTGTTTACCTGGGGGGAATCAGAGGGTGGACGCTATGCTTCCGCAACGACGGCGTCAGTTGGGACGGTGTTATCAGCTATAACCGCCGTATGAGAGCATTGCAGCGCAGAGACCGCGGGCTAGCCAGTGGGGCACACGCATATACACTAACATGCACTAAAAGGCACGCACGGCCGGCCCGGTTCTGTAAACAAAGTACAGAGACGCTCTGATTACAACACACACAGAGGGAGAGTGACTTCCTTCTCTGCTCAGGTAGACATTACTCTTATATATCTTTACATTGACAATAGTTGTTTGATGCTATATTAATGCTCTGAATATTGTATAGAGCACCTTTAATTGGTCTGGTACAACAATTACTTTTTGGTTGTGCTTTTGGTTTCATCGATCCTGTAAACACATACATCACATTAAAACAGTAACTAAAATTCACACGAATTCTTTTATGGGCTCTGTTTTTTTGTAGTGACTGATAATAAATTGTTAAATATATATATATATATATATCTTGCATCTGGTAGAAGTAACCTCCTCAGAAATGACAAACCACCTATTTCTTATCTGTGTTGCAGTGGTAAGGCAACATGCACATTTACCATAATGTGAATCTGGTGGAGGCATTATCCCAACCAGGCAGTGTGTGTGCTCATCTGTCCTATTGCCCTTGAGAAGAGAAGGCTAAGGAAGCCCAAATGTTAAACTAAATCCTGTGAGGGAGCCTTTCTGAGCGCCTCTACTGAGACAGACAATATAAAGATAGATACATATCTTGTGATAAGAGCATATAGAATACAGAAATAATGCAATTTCAATACAGCCGTGGTACGCTGGGTGTTGGAGATAAGACACATACAGCTTCCAATATGGCAGCTTACGGATATAATGCAAGATATCTGGAATTGAAGAATGCATGTATACCCACATGGAGTAAATTACACAATGGAAGGTCACAGAACAATGCAGCTGAAAGCTTGCGGGATTAGCTGGACATCAGAAAAGTTGATCAGCAACTTGGACGCTTCTATAAATGTCATTTTGACCTATCCCAAAAATATCTGACATCTACGTATTACAGCACGAGTGGAAAAGCACTTATAGACGCATAGACAAAGGCATAATCCCAAGATATTCCAACATCCCCTATGAGTAAGGTTTGTTGTTTTCATATGTACACATAAAGATAAATTGATACACATATACAAACACAGAAGGGAGTGCTTCTCCTTTTAGATTTTGTTAGATTCAACTATGGCTTGTGACCTTATAATGCTTTATAATGATTGATAATAAAACTTTAGATGAAATTATTAACATTAAAGCAATAGTTTCTTGCTGAAAGTTAGATAAGAAGATCAATACTACTCTCAGTTCTGTACGGTAAAATATGTAGCAACAGCCAGCAGTCAATTAGCTTAGCATAATGATTGGAAACCAGTGTACATTGTACAGATGTGAGTGGTGTCAATGTTCTGATCCAACATTCTGCAAGAAAACCAAAAAAGCGCAATTCCCAAAATGCCAAACTATTGCGGGAATACAATGATTGATGTCATATCAAAGCAGAGGTAACACGAGACATGATACTCAGTCACTGTTGTGTTTAGAAGGATCTTATGCATTGTCAGATTATGAAAAACTAACTCGTAATTGTATTAAAATTCTCTTTCATGTATATATTTTCTACATACTGACCCTGAGGATAATACTGAAATACACCGAGATGCAATTCTGCAACCTTTACAAATGTTGCTGAGGCATACTGGCAGCTACTGGAGGAGGTTTTCTGCATGATGCAAACATAACCACTGCAGTGTGTAATTTAAACAGGATGTTTACTGAGGAGAAACTAAAAACAGACAGGTATAGATTGGCTGCTAAGTAAAAAAAAAGGTGACCAAAAGACTTAATAAGCAGGTATAGTAGTTTTACTATTTAATTAAATCATGCCGAGGGGAGAAACCTGCACTGACTACTGATCAGCTGCTGGTACTGATTTGTTTCATCCTGCATTGATAGTTTCAGTAGGAACCTATTGAGAAATAGTTGAAAGAACCACAGCTCGCCTTGAGAGGATATACTTTTAAATTAGTGTTTCGATTATAAAAAGAACTTCTGAATAAAAAATGTGTGCATTTTGGATGGCTGGAATGGACGGAGGTTTCAGTGTTTCTGTAATGGCATGCATTACATAAACTGTCCTCTGTTTAATGGGGCATTTCTGGGTGAATGAAGACACTTCAAACATCACCCCTTAGTAATTACTAAACTCGCCATGAAAGGGAAACTAAATATTCTAATCAAAGGGACTGTACAAAGAGATTTGGGGGTAAGGTAGGGTTAGAAAAGGGGGTGGGCATGTTTGCTTTTAACTAAAGGGAGGATAGTTTGACTTCCTGGGTGGGGGGGTCTTTTATTTATTTTTTTCACCCTGGATTTATATATATTTTAGCCCTCCCTTGATATAGTTAATAATTATATAGCAAATAGTTGTTTGCTGCGATATTTAATGCTCTGGATGTCGTATAGAGCACCTTTAAACAAGTTGTACCAGCTCAATGTTGTTCAATATTACATTGAGATAATGGGGGGAGGATGCAGTTGTTTTATTCAAAAGGTTTGGTTCAAAGAAAGTATTAATAATGATAGGGAGGGTCTTGCTTTTTCAAAAAGTGAAACAAGATTCCCCCCCCTCTCTCCTCCCCACACCAATAACTTTCATACAGTCCCTAAAGGTAAGTTTTTTTTGGCACGAAACCAATTCTCACTTGGTTACATTTCCTTTTAAATAAATGATTTCTTGCTTAGGAGTCAGGAGTCGGGTGTTAACACTAAATGTGTTCAATAAAATATAAAGGTAAGATGTACTGTAACATTCCTGCTGATCATGTTGATTTAACCGCTACTTATCCACGGTGCTTATGAGTCATTCTTTCACTGTTTCACTCTCATAGAACAAGAGTGCCTTTTGAAAGAACAAAAAGATATCACAGAATCAGCAGCTAATGGGACGAAGACATATGTGATAGAAATGATAATGCCGCAAATGTTCAGTTATACTGTTACATCACGTTGTACATGTATTTTGATCTAAAATCTGATGTGTTCTTTGGTGTCTACAAAAGATGTTGTGACTGAGGTACAGTGCAAAGCATTGCAGCATGGCCACATTTTTTCAATATTTTTCACATACTTTGTGGAAGACCTGCGGTGCTTGTCATTAAACCATAAAGTCATAACACACAGATTGATGTCCTATGCAGTTACCATTACTTGATGTAAGTTCTGTGGCCTTGGCTTGGCGTGGATGCCAACAGCAAAAATCAATTTTGGCTGCACAAGACACACCAGCAAGCATGCGACACACAAACACACACACACTATGCAACATGAGAACAGTGCAGTGAGGTGTGGAGTGTGAAGTGGGAGACTCATCAGTCAGGCAGTAAATTCCAGTGCAGGGCTGGTTGCTACAGCTGCCAGTACAGCAGCACAGATGTGCTGTTATGAGCTGCCAATGTGAGTAATGTTTCCCTCTTGCAGTTTCCATGTCCACAACAATTCAGGTTCCAGGTAATGTAACAGAGAAACAAATAAATAAACATGCTAAAAATGCACCAAAATACTGCCTTATCTTAATAAAAAAATGCAAAGGTGTGGTTATTAGTGCTTAACTGAAAATGCTAAGTAGTTTGATCAAGGCTGAAGCGGTTTGCTTAATTGCACGTGAAATTGTTTGGGTCTGCATGATACCCAAATGACAGAATAGTTTGAATCAAGGCTGAACAGTAAAAAAAGATTTAAAAAAAACTTTGGTTTTCTCTGTGTTCTTGATGCTAAGTGTCTCCCATGATAATTCCATCAACATAGCAGCTGATTTTATTAAAAAGCCTTAAACGATCAGACTCATTGCCCAAGGCAACAGTTGTGTTCAACCTAGCTTGACCCGCATGTCTTGGTTGTATAAAAGGACCTGCAGCAGGATGGCCACATCGATCATGATCTGGACTGAACCGCAAACCCAGAACTGAGTCGGGCTTTCGTTCATCACAAAGTAGGTGGTCTTGAAGACGTCGCCGGCCGTCCACAGCAGCACCATCTTCACACTGGAGAAATGGAGACACAGAGAGACACGGTGAAGGTGTGAAGACAGAGAGAATTAAGGAGTTTTCTCTTAAAGGAATAGTTCAACATTTGGGAAATATGCTTAGCATAAAGACTGGAAACTTGGAAACAGCTGGCCCGGCTCTATCCAAAGTTAACTTTTAACTGTGAACCGACATTAAGAATTTTGTCCAATTAATGCTATCAGTTAAATGCTTAAAAGATATATTAAAAATGAAATAAAAAAGCTGAGCTAAACTCAGAGGAGCAGCTTGTCACTTAAAGGAGAATAGCTGGTCCACTTTAACAGCCCACCTTAAGTGAGTGAGCCGGTGTTGCAAGATACAGGAGCTTGGCTTGGGTCTTGACGAGTTGTAGCATTAGTCAGCGACAAATAAACTGTACACACACTGCACTGCTATATTCTCAGCTACAACGCTATCGACAACCCCACACTTGCCGCCGCCGCCACACACACCCGGCCCTCTGAACGCTCGCTAACATTACGCTGCGCTGACAAACGCCGGACTGACAGAGTACGCCAGGCTGGCACACAGCTGACAACCTCGCAGCTAAACTAAATAATGAGGTGGAGACTTTTACTAGGGAAGCAGCTGCATGTGTCTTAATATTAACAGCATCATGGCTGCTAACTCTCACAGTCGGGTGATCTGGGGACTCAGTTGTCTGTTTTGCACATACACTGCAGCTGGCGATAAATAATGGATTTAACCTGTTTGTGCATCGGCTTATCGTTGCAGCTGGGTGCGTTGTAAGGCACTACAACCACAGCACCGCTGCATGCAACACACTAATCTTGTCAGTTCATTTTTAATAATCGGTTAATGAGGATTGGCTATCGGTTAGAATTAAAAAAAAAAAAAATTGATTCCTAATACAAAGATAGCAAACTACGCCTACCAGCAACTCTAAAGCTCACTTATTTACACACTATATCTTGTTTATTTAACCCGCACAAAACCCCCAAACACTGTAGAAATGAAAATTCTGCTGTTTACTGCAACCAGCTGAGACTCCATGAGGTCACTAGTACCAGCCAAAAATAGTACAGCTTATAACCCCCCATAAAATTACAACGTGTCACTTTGGTTTTATGCTCCAGTCTTTATGCTAAGTTAAGCTAAAAAACCTGCTGGCTTCAGCTACATACTTATAGTACATCGACATGTGGTATCAATCTTCTCATCTAACTCTAAGCAAAAAGCAAATACCCAAAATGTTCAACCATTCCTTTAATTTTTTTCTTTTACAGGTTGGAGGAATTTCACAAAAAAAACAAAGTTAAAACAAGTGCAGTAAAAGAAAAGATTTTTGAGAGCAGCTTTATTTAGTTCCTGCTGTATAAGAAACAGCAGGGATGCAGTAAAAACATCAACGAACAGGATGAAGTTTGGCCGAAACCACCAATTGATCACACCACGATGGAGCAAGTGAAGGAAGGAGAAAGACACACTAAGATTGCCTGTCTGAGAGATATAGAGGCTGAGAGGAAAGACCTTGAAGAAGACACTACACATCTGCCAAGCCAGCAGCCTGATGCCAACACAATACCCTGAAGGAATCCTCTGAAACTTGCACTCCTCCACTCATCATTTTCTATCTTGTCTTCATCCTTCAGCATCCTTTTTTTCCCCTGTGCTATTATTCCTCACTTGTGCTGTCCCCCCCACCCCTCGACTCGACTCATTTACCGTCATGTTTCTTTAACTCTACCCTTCACAGTCTCTGCCCTCACTCCTACTCCACCTCCTCTCTACTCCCTCCCTTACCCTTGCTCTCTGGACAGTGAAATCCCATAGGGCTGAATGTAATATGAGTTTATTCTTTTTACTAGGGCTGACTGGGCCTGAAGACAGAGTAGGACCATCAGTCATCAATGAGACATACTGTAAGGGTCAGAAAGGGTCGAGGAGAGAGCCGGAGACAGAGAGCCTGCAGAGGACAGCATTTATCTAGAATGCAGTGAGAGAGACAGGGTGAAGACAGCGAGGCCGCCAGAGAGAAAGAGAGGCAGGAGACCTCTGTGAGATAGATATGGAAGATGAGTGCGTATGGGGGTAGAGGCTGACTAATGACTGTGGGGACATTTGTCCTGTACTATCCTTGAGCTCTCCTTGCACAGTCATGTCAAACTCCTAGCTGTCCCTGGGCTCCCTCCAGGCCCCCATGAGGAACCGAAACATTTGCGGCGAACGATCCTGCCCTGGCACGGAACCGAGGACATGATTATTCAACATATCTGAGAATGAATTAAATCTAGACACTGCATGTGGTACCCAAATGCGATTAACAACCCAGACAGGCGCATAGGCTGCAAAAACACAGGCTGTGCTGGAGAGGTACAGGATGTGTAATGATGGAGGTTGAACTCACAGCTGTTACAATACATGGGACGGTCAAGCTGCACATCTGGACACTATCATATGCAATAACTACACCCATAAATTGAGTCATTAACTGTCACAAAATGGATAGATCTGCACTGGGAAGTCAAGCAAAAATCAATATAATGTTTTGCCCATGGTTGTTGTTTTTCATCTGTGCACTTGTTTTTGTCAAAATAAAAAAATATTTTATTTAATTAAATTTTTTTTGGTTCAGACTGACGACGTCGTAGTGGTAACTTGATTTGTCCAATATCTGTGTGGGCGGGCACTAAAACAACTTTGTAATACGCTCTTAAATTCCAATGGACACATAGGCAGTTAACCAGCTGCAGGATTGACATTTACCTCCATACATTATTCTGTGACTCTGTCCATGCTGTGATTCAACGAGATAACATAAAGAGTGATGAGATTACAGCTAACGACAGCTGGATCCCCCACTTTATATGCCGGACGAAAACAACACTGAAGGGCGGATTCACACCGCTGATGGCACCATGAAATGCACATCATTTGCAACCGCTATCTGCCCCGTCTCAGCGTCTGATTCACAAAAGATATTATGCTAGTGATGTTGGAGCGCAAAAATGGCCATAACGTTTTGCGGTTGAGGGCAAAAAATGGTCGGTATCGGCTATTTTTTGGTTTGTTTTAGCAGCTGGTATACAAGGCTCCAGACTAACTTTTTTCACCACCATCCTGAAAAATAATTTCAACTGTCCCGAAGTCAAGGAAAACCATCAAAAATTCTGAATGTTATCCTTTCACTGTGTTATTTTCATCTATAGTGGTTATTTGTACACAAAATTCCAAGTAACTTTGCTGTAAAAAAGACATGATGAAAGACATGACTGAGTCAGTTTGACCATCTTTGTGACTCTCTCTCTACTTGTGCTGCTGTTTCACTTTGTTTGATTATTTACTCTCATCTTGTAATTGTCACTTGTGCCTACAGGGGCCTTTCTACAGCAAAGATTCGTTGATTGATTTATGTCAATCCAAAACTTGAACAGATCTACCCTGAATATGAGATTAAAAAAAAGCCAATCTGCTTCTGTCAACACACAGCTCTCTGCTTTTTCCCTCTTTGGTCCTCCCACCTCCAATTTAACCACCTCAGGCAAGAATCCGGCTATTTCCACCTCTTCCAAAGGCTGACCAAGGAGCGCTTGTTTAGAGCAGATCTGAGTCTCACTGATGTGTTCTGCTCCCCTAACAATTTAAACCTCCGGGGTAAACACTCCGGGGTTTGATTGAACTGCTCCAAAAATAAGTGCGCTAAAGAATTTAAAATCGTCGTGCTTTTACCTCTCTCTCTCTCTCTCTCTCTAAGCTGCCGGTATCCCTCAGGGGAAATACTTGCTTTTTGTTCCACTGAAGTTTTTTTGTTCCTCCGAGAGTACCCTTCGCTGAACTTCAGATTTCTCGTTTCATCTCTCTCCTCATCTTTTTCTTTCACCGCGCCACTTTCTTCTTTTGTCCGTCGTCCCGCTCAACTGTCATCTTTACTTTTATTGCCTCTGTCACTGCTTTTACGGTGCTCCTCTCTTCTCTATAAAAGGGAATGAAGTTAGTGGCTTTTATCAGCTTCTACTGCGAACCATGATAAAGTCAAATAATAAAGTTGCATTTTACAGCACAGTTAGTTGGCTGGTTGGAACAAATCCTCCAAAAAACAACTCGTGAAGAGGTATATTACATTCAAAATAATGGAATAAAAAGAATAGTGTCATTTTTAATTTAAAATTCAAGCTACTGTTTTAACATGGAAAATGTTATAGTAATGTGAGGAAAGCATCTTGCATTCCTCCCCATAGATGGAAAATTTGTGAATAAAAGTAAGGCTTAACAAATATTTGCTTACTTTGTAAAATGCAAGAAGAAGAAGTAGTTCAATTTAGTTGAACTTTTAAGGTACTGACACACTAAACCGTCCAGTTTGGGGCTGTTGGTGAGCCTAGTTTTTGCGACGTGACTCGCACCGTCGGCTCTAGTCTGCCCGTGTCGGAGGCTTTTTGGCCGATTCAGCATGTTGAATCGGCGGCACCGCCTGTCGCTGAGAGAAACCACTTTGATTGGTTGTTCGGCTTAAACGAATCAGTGCACGAGAAGAGAAACGGAAGTGAGGAAAGCAAACCAACGAGTAAAGTCAAGAGTTCGCACACTGAATGCTCTTCTCATTTTTCATTTCCATCTGTACATTCCAATACACGGATGTTTTCACAACCACATGGCCATCTGAAATGAAGCTAAGTCGGGAGTGAGAGCGGTGTGAAAATGATCAGCAAATGCTGCTTTATTTATATTATAACGGCTTGTATATCCACGCATACGTAGAATGTACGTGGTAGTTGGCCTTTTGCTGTAGTCTTTGCGGTGTGTTCGAGTGCAGCTTTTCGGCCAAGACACAGGAAACCTGAGGCGACGAAATGGTCGGTCTTTGTTTTTGGTTTGGTGTTTCTGGGCCTTTAGTTAAAAATCAGTGCAGAGCTTTATGGCTCGCAGAGCTGCACAAGAGAGCACATTGGAAATCCCCAATGGAAATAATGTATTTTGCTACGTGATGTCAAACTTGTGCTTTTAGTAAGAAAGTTTGATTTCCTGAAAGAGTGACAGCACTGATACTGGTTGGTCAATTTTTGACTTTCTTAACAAAACAAATCTTGTGACATAAGTTGAGTGTATGCAGTAACAGAATGTCCTATTAAACATATTTTCATATTTGCGGTTAATTTGCACCATATAACCATATAAATCTCAGTAGTAGAAGAATAATTTGATTGCGTGCACATGCACCCAAAGCTGGTTAGAGCTGCATATCAGTGAATAATCGTAAAGAAGAGGAAGAAGGAGCAGAAAAAGTATATTAGGGGAGATATTTAATTCAGTGTGGAGGCAATTTTTTTCTACCATAAAAAGCACACCTTTGATTCACCCTATTTACACTTATTTTTATAGCATTGTCTCCTCTGTCCCTCTCTACAGCCCTCCAACCTTCATTTATTCGTTATCCTCTGTCTTTTTCTGCCTCTGCCTAACCTTCCCTCCCCTCCTTCGCCCTCACTCACCCTCCCGAATTCTCCGCTCCCTCCTTGGCTAATTTCTTTGCTCAGGAGACGGCAAACATCATTAACGAGGATGAGTCATTAACAATGTAATTAAGGAGGGCGGGTCATCTGCACAAAAGCAGCCTCTGCAGCGGTGCAGCAGAATGGAGACAAAATGCCAGTTTGAGGTCGTTCATCTCTGGCAGGGACACACACATTTAGAGTACACACACACTCACATTTTACAGTCTCTGTTTGTCATGCTAGTCTCATGTAGCTCCATCTGGCTGAGATACTGTTAATCGTGGGGCTTGTGGCTCAGTTGACAGCCGATGAAAGACACACAGAGCAAACAATCGAACTTGGTCTGGAGCGAGGCTTTGAGTGTCCACAGGGAGAAGGAGTTATTATGGTATTGATTGAGAATATTGACTGACTGACGACCTCGGTCTCTCACAAGCATGCATCAATGAGCATGTGTGCCAGTTTGCTTTAACTTTAATTCACAAAGACAGAGAAACAGAAAATGCAAAACCATGAAATTGCTCATTTGTTCCACGTTCTCACCAAAGCATACACACACACACACACAAACACTGGCGCACACACATGCACTCACGCTGACTCAGTTCAGCTCGGCCTGGACAAGTCTCTCATTGATTACTACTGACCTGACACCTTCATCTGAGCAAGTGGCAAGAGATGAGAGAGGAGAGGGTGAAATGGTGAACCGCGTACGTCAGGGATGGAAAGAAAAAGAAGGGAGCTAGGAGATGGATGAGGGAGGATGTGGCCGGGGTAAAAGGAAAATGATGAGAGATGGATGACAATGTATCCGGGCAGAGGGGGATGATAAATCTAAAGAGGGGTGAGAAACGGAGCCACCCTGATAGGTCGGGAGTGACAGGACAGGGGAGAGCGATGGAGGAAGCGAGAGAGAGAGGGGTCTGATTGCATGGTGTGATGGCTGTGCCGTATGTGGGCCAGGCAGTAATTGTGCTGTGTATTGAACGAGCGCTGTCAGGCCAGCTATTAGCTCCTCTAAGCGGCTGGAGTGGACAAGTGGAACACTACTACAGGAAACAGGGCTGAGTGACATTTAGAAAGTGCGACAGAAACAGGGGAGAGGGGGAGAGAGAGAATTAAAAGGACATGAGCGTGGTGTGTACAATTTAGTGATTTCATGGCCCAAATATCAGCAAAGTTGCCTGATGCATCTGTAAATGTCAATTTGTGAAACAGCATCTTATAGCAGGTCCAAAATAACTATAGAGTTCATCCAAAAATAAAGCATTGCTTAATTCCTTTACAACTGTGAAAATCAATTTTACATGCTGTGTGTTACAGCCTCTTAATCGTAACACAGATTCAGCATTATGCTTACAACCATTTGTACTCTTAGATGCTACTGGAACTACTTGTATTCTAAAAGGTTTTAAGCTAAATACTTCAGACATGGTTCATAGTGATAAACAGAAACACATTTTGATTTGAATCATGTTAAGATAAGATGAGATAATCCTTTATTAGTCCCACAGTGGGGAAATTTGCATTATATCATACTGTATATATTATTGTTATTGAATGTTTATACCACTTATATACCTTTTAAACAGAGGGTGATTTTATTCAAATTGCATTTGGGCTCAACTTGACAGCATTTATAGCCTACATTTCAAGTAATTGATCTTAAAAGCTTTCAGAAAATAAACAGTAGTATGACTGGCGTAGTCCTAATAAATTCCTTGTATGTATGTACAAATAAAAATGTATTTGATTCTAATGAATCCAGACATTTAAACTTAGCAGCATAAAGCTGACTTTCAGTAGGTGCTTATTGAAATAATGAACTTATTGCTGTGTGTCACAATCATATCAGAGTTTCTATTGGCCCACAGCTAACCTGGGTTGGAAGTCATATAAGTACAATATACATACAATATGCTTGTTTTATTGGCGCAAATGGTCCCCATCTGTAGATATGCACTTTGAGAATCACTGTGTTACAGTATATTGTAGCAGAGGACTTGTTTTTCTATCTACCAGATCCACCAGATGCCAATGTTGGGAATTGTCCAATTCAAGTGACTTTCATTTTTGGTAGAGGCACGACGCAAACTACAGTCTTTAGTGAGAAAGAACATGCTGTGCACCAATCCACCACCCCATCCTTCAAACCTTTAATAATTGTTTCCCTACATAAAAAAAGACACTACATTATGTATTGGCACCAATTTTTGGTGCTGGACATACAGTAAATCATGTGCTGTAGAACTGTCCAAAACTCTATTCCAGTGATTGGCAACTGCCAATTGGCCCACCGAAGCTTTCCATCCGGCCGACAGAATATCAATGAGTTTTACCCGGAAAGTTTTGGCAGCGCACCAGTCTATCAGCTGTAGCATGCTAGTCAGCTTGGCCTGATTAGCCGGGTTAGTCGAGCTCAACTGACAATGATTTGTGTCAAACTGAATGCCGACATTCTTCAACTGAAGTCAGGTATATCTGTGAAAACACTTCCAACATTTAATTCATGACGGCATCACCTGGATGTGTCGATTAGCGGAACGAAACAAAAAAAACTGGATGGTGAGTGTGTGACCTGTGACCCAAGCGTTCAGGCAGCCTCCCACTGCAGATTCAGACCATGCCAAAGCAATAACTAATGCTATAAGAGTGTTTATCGCTACATACAGAATATGCAATCACACTCAATCGTAGACAATACCAAATTAAAGGATACGGTCAAAGTGCTTGAGCCGCGCTAAAGTGTGCCTTCACATGTGCATTTTAGTCAGTTTGCTGTGCCTGCCCCGAATAAACGAGGACTGCATTCTGCAATTATGTTTCTGTAATTACAGATTTTACTCCTCAGTGAACTGCCTCATTGGCAGAGGTCTGCAAGTATCTAGTTATCACTATGGATGTCACACTGATATAGGCTAATAAAAAGAACATTCATTCTGTAATGAAGTGAAAATATTTAACAATGATAGGCTTATTAGGCCTAAATAAATGTAATTATTTTTTATTTGAAAGTCCAGCCCCCACAGTGTCTGCTTGGAAAAATGCTGGCCCTTGGACAAATTGCTGACCTCTGCTCTATTGTAACATACTGTATGTAAGGGAAACATTCAACTTTCTCGACTTAATGGACAGTTTGGTCCAATCATTAAAGTGGTGAATATTAAGAAAAACAAAAACAAAAAGAATACATGACAATTTTAATGATCAATTACTCGTTGGTGCAAAAATGCCACAGAACCATACCAAGTGGTTACGGTTGTGCTGCTTTTGTTCAATTTATTTCATTGTAATTTCAAAACTTCAGTCTTGAGACTGCGAGTCAAACAATAAAATACATAATTTAAAGACATCGCTTTTGGGCATTTGTCATTTACAGACTCAACAATTAATTGATTAATCCCTCCACAAAATAAATCAATCAATAGCTAGAATAATTAGAAGTTGAATCCCTACACAATATCCTTTGCAGGTAAGCATTGGTCACACCCATAGAGCTTCACTTTGTAGTAAAGTTCCCAAGATTTCTAAAGTAACCAAATACCTCAATCTGGAGTGAAACGGATGCCTGTGTAAAATGGTGCACAAGACAACCAGCAGGTTCCATTTAATATATTGGTGTGGCCATATACTGCAACACTTGCAACAATAGGGATAAGATGCCTAACAGGATGTCTGTTTCTGCAGCTGGTTGATTTATTGCAACAGGTACACTTCATTAGTACCGGTACTCAATTAGTCTCACTCTGTCACCTGCATCACTTGCATATTGCACACCGTCCTCACCACCCTAACCCCGTCCCTCTGCTGGTTTATCTGTATACCAATCTGTCCCCCCCCCTGCCTCTACTCCTGTCAACTGTCTCTTTATCTTCTTGTCCCAGTCTCCTCTGGTGCCTTTCACCTTGTCCACTGCCCAAGGGATGGATGGATGGATATTGGGAAGAATGAATGAAGGAAAAGCCAACTGGAAAAAAAGAAAGTTTCTTGCAGGCACAGAGCGGACTGCTATTTTGTTTCTGCACAACTGCACATAATTTTGTATCCACGCATGTAAATTTTATGACTGCAGTCCAGAGTACAAATGTGAAGGTGACCAATGACATAGATGTCATGCAACGTTAACAGAAACAATGTGGACACTGTAATCATGGGAAAGAACTGCATTTCCATTTAAGGCTGAGATGTTGCCTTAACACTAACACAGATTCTGTATTAACTAGGTTTTGGATAGGTATATTTGTCTGCATTCTGGGGTGAGTTTCTTATTTCTGAGAACATATTGTGACCAAAAGTATGTCGTTGGACATGTTTTCCACTACTGTTGTGGAAATAAGTAGGCAACTGATCATAAATTAAACCCAGCGCAGGCTTAAAGCTGTAAGTGGGGAATCACAATTTGTATGTGAGACTTCTCCAGGGGGGGGGTTACATAGTCCTTGTAATTGCTTGATAATACATACACAACTCCATGGGAAGATACACACTAGAGCAGCATGGGGTGATGTTTAAAGCTTCAAAGAGCTTCAATCACCTCTTTTCCTTCTCTTTTTCAGCATAACTATGCATGTGTGCATTGACATGATGTGTGTGTCCACGCATCTTTGTATGCAAGTGTGTGCCCACACATGAGGGTGTGTGTGAGGTGATTTGGCAGCAGGGCTGTAGCTCTCCCTGAGGAGGGGGCAGATAGAGAGACGAAAATCAAAGGGCCCAACGAGAGAGAAGCCGAGCTGCTCTTAACCCACTAACTATGAATTATGCATGTTGATCGATCGCACACGGGCAAACAACGAAAAGTTCCCAACCTGCCAGAAAGAGATGGATTCTACTTTACCAAATGAGCGGAGGGGAGGTGAGGAGAAGGAGTATGACACAGAGTTTGAATTGGGATATTTTAGGTACTTTTTGCTGAGAATGTAAACAAGCCAGAAAATGAGCCGAGCAAAATGAGATGGCATATTTGGTGATGGCTATTTCAGCATAACAACAAAATAATGCCCTATTTATCGTAGCTTTGTTTACGCAAGGCTACACAATCTTCTAAACCAGTAGTAACCATACAGGTGATTCAGATCAACACAATGACAAAATGTTCCCATTATATGTGATAGATAAAACATAATTTACAGGAGGACTCAAACACTGAAGCAACATTTCCCATTAAATTAGTGATGAAACATAATTGTACTGATGGATAGACACAAGGAATTCCTCAATTGTTTCAGATAAAAGGAAAGAGCAAGTCACACTGTAACCCAGGCTGGCTCACTATATGATTACACATTATAATGAGAGCCAGCTGAAGATTATGGGATAATCTAGTGTCAGTCAAGACCACCTAATGCGTGATTCAGACTATATTTTTGATGGTTACAATGGTCACAATGTCAGATTAGGCGATTGAGAGTCATACATTCTTGACGTGACTACACGTCGGTCCTCAACCACTCATCGGCGGTCGTCTTTCACTCTATGCTTGACCGGTCAAACGGACAGAAGGCAAAAAAAATCAAATATGCTAGACTTTCTGTCTGGACGTCTTGAGGCATCCCAGACGTGGTGTCGGTTGTCTATCTATGACACACTACGTGAGATAAAACGATCAATTTTCGACACGACACTCATTATCGTTCGCGATTCGAGCCGGGCTGATATTGTGTAGTCTGTACCAACCATAAACCGAAACCAAGTCAGGACCAAGACCGGAGTGTATTGAGACCGAGACAAGACCAAGAGTTTGAGGGGTTGTGACCAAGACCAGTACAAGTCCCACACTGCATGATACACTTGGATAAAATGTGTAATATGCAAACCAGAGGCACTCCACAAATAGATCCACATTCCCATACAAACACCTCACCACCCACCAAGATTCCTCTTCATTCACCTCTTTTATTGCCATATATATAACAATTTAGTCTTACCCTGCAGCTGTGGTCTTGAAATAAATCCAGAGTCCATTTTGTTTGAGACCGAGACAAGACCGAAGGCCGATCTCGAGTGCTACAACACTGGTCTGCACTACATGCCTAAATAATACAGATTTTTGGGATATAAAAGCAACTGTCCCTCCCACTTTCCCACCACTAAGGTGCCCTTGAGCAAAGGCCCTAAACCTCAACTGCTCCAGTGGAGCTGGTCAGTGGCCATCAGATCAGACTGTGGTTGTCCTGGGCTGTTTCCAGATGTGAATGTTTATAATTGCATGATTGAATGAATTTACTTTTTTTTGCACATTTAGCCCTCGAGCTTATTTTCATGACCTCATATTGTTTAAAAAAAATTGGAGTACTACATGCTGTTCAGTCGAAGAATAAAGTGGTTTCTAGTTATTCATGAAACACTGACTTCACACAGAGATGCGAGGTTTTCATCTGACAGTGTTTGGTTGTTGAGCTATGCTGTCACCTGCTTGGCATTTGAAAGCACTCATTACTCAGGTGGAAGCTACGACTGAATGGTAAAGTTGTGATTTGTTTATATAAACAACAATGTGTTTTTGTGCGTGAGTGATTGCTCAGCACTCTCTGCTCGGCTGCCTGGGGAGTCCGCCTGTTTTTCTCTTTCCTCTCATTAAACTTTATCTATTTTGCCTCCTTTCCAGTTCTCCTCTCCCAGCTCTGCACCAAAAGCTGCCAACTTTCACAATGTCACTCGGTGACAGCGGAGGGGACACTGACGGTGGCAGTGTGTCTGTCCTGATGACTGAAAACTACTCTATGCAGTCAAATACACGGACATTTATCTGTCAGTTTCCTTTCCTTTGACAGTTCCTCCATTGTCTCTCTTTCAATTCAATTTACTGCTCTTTATTGTCATGAATGTGACAAGAGTAGTCAAAAAAACCTACATTCAATTGAGTCCATGAAAAGAATAGAATATAAACATAAACAGCTGTCCCCGCTGCACATTCAGCTCCCATTCCCTCTTTCTGTCACTCTGTGTCACTCACACCTTCACAGCTAGCTGCTTGTTTCTTGCTCTCAGCTCTGGGTAACACCCTTCAAGCGTTAATGGTGGTCCCATTACCATGTCCCTTCAATGGCAGCCTAATGGTGGTTTCACATTTGAACTCCAGGCCATTTCGGACAAAGGGCCAGGACCTTAACAGTCTGGCCCTGGAGGATATCATGCAGACACTGTGATGACCTCCAGAAACTTTGTGACCTGTGAACCAGAGTTGTGTGTCCCAAAAGGGAGCACATCTGGAAGGTGAGTTTGAGGACAGTGGCTGCATATAATGGTACATGTGCACAGTCTTCTAGATATGGCAGAACTGGGTGGAAGAAGATTTCATTAAAGAATATACAGTATTAGGGCTGGGTATTGTTAAAAAATGATGATGCCAGTAATAATACCAGTACCCTTAAAGTGACACCGATGATGGGTACTTCCTTCGATACCCATCATGTGAATGGAGGCTGAGTGTGTGTCCCACTGACATTAGTACATGTTTACTTAACCAGTGTACATTCAGGGATTTTGTATTTGTGTCTCTCCGTGTGAGATATGTGCGTGTATGCATGGCATGAGGGTGTGCATTTTCGTGCTTACATAGTATAGCTTGTAAGCAGAGCACATATAATAATGTTTGTGAGGGTGTAAGTTAACACGATCAAAGCCATTGCACTAGTCCGTGCAGTAGCTCTCACTGTTCAATTATTGTCTGTCTTGGGGCAAGACAAGACAGGATATTGTGTTTTCAGAACTCACATTTTCTTTTTGTTTCTACAGTACATGGTGGAAGAGCAATTTAGGGTGTTTTTGCCGTGTCTAGTCTTGTGGTTGTACTGTGGGAATAAATTTATGAATGCATTATTCTTATTTGTGTGAGTAAACAAATAAAGCAAGACACCATGTAAGTTTGAGTGCATTTGGAAACACATTTCTACAAATAATCCTTCCGATACAGTACCACATTCTTTTCCATAATAGCAATGAACTTGCATAAAATATAAACCACACACACACACACAAATATTTGGAAGTGCAATCTTCTTTGAACCGAAGTTTAAAGGTTTATTAAGATGAAAGTTCTAAGATGAAAACGCGGACAACATCCAGACCGGACAACGCTGTGGTAGCGACCTGTCAATAATAATCCAGCATTAATTGGCTTCAGTTTTCAGACCCGGAGGTTGCCCACTGGAAAGTACCTTTTAAGTGCAGTAAACAGAAGAGGCGAGAAATAAAGGGGGCTCACTTTCAGATGTGACTTCTCTCATTTCTGCAATCTACATTTCCCCTATACTGTATATACTGTATTTCTTCTCTATCACATACTGATGTTTTTTCTATACCTCATCCAGTCTTGCCTCTCTCTCTCTCTCTTTTATAGTATCTTTCCATCACCACTCTGTCCCTTCCTCCATTTCCCGGGAGAAGTGGTATGAGTGTGAATGTGTGCGCACACATGCACATGTGCAAAGTGTCCAGGCAGCATAATTACGCTGAGCGCGATTGAACATGCCTGTGTGTGTGTGTGTGTGTGTGTGTGTGTGTGTGTGTGTGTGTGTGTGTGTGTCTCTCTCTCACTGAGTGAAGGTAATCATTTGGGCGAGCTGGAAAAGGTGAGCAGTCCTTGATGAAATGGATCCATAAGACTCACCATCGCACCTTAGTAATAGGACTCTGGGGAATCTGACTGAACAACAACAAGTAACTGTTTCACATGGGATGGCATGAGAGGAAGGGCAAACTATGTGCTGAGTCGTCATATCTGGAAAACAGTTTATTCAAGCTTAACTGAACAAATGGGAGAGTCCTTAAGTACACGTGATGAGGGTCAAAAGATCTAATACACGTCATGCACACGGAGACAGAAGTGCTGAATTGGCTGGTTTCAACCCTGCAGGGTCGTTCGTCCAATTAGCTTGGGGAGATCGATAGCGAGGATCGAAAATATTCACGTTGAAATCACAGTGCTTTCTCGAAAGAATCATTTAATATTGAAGAAGCGGATTCCAACAACTGTGTTGTTTTTGGTGGCTTGCTACAACACTGGTTCATCATCACATTACTCAGCATGCCGGGACTTTTCCATAGATCTGAGTTTAGCGAATTGATGTTCCTAACTTCTTCATCAGTCATCTCAAAGGCCTAATGTAGTGTTATTGTGTATTTAATCTTCGGCGTCACTCTGAGTTGAATGGGCGCTCACAGGAAGTGCAAACCCAGATGTACACCCTGAGGACACTTTATGTGAAATGGGGCATATTACAGAGGAAGAACACCGTTCATACGGTAAATCACCTATACTGCATTACTTGAAGAGTTCAAAACTAAAGTATATTCAGATCTTATTTCTTGTGTTTATGGATGCATGAGTGATATGAGAAACAATATGAGCAGGCTTGACTGAATTTTCCTCTGTTGTGTTTCAGTATAAAAGCTACTGTGACGGCACTGAGTGACAGTAAATCCAGAGAAAACACGGAGCGGGTCTTAAAGAAGAATTTTAGATATACAGCAAAGACTGTGGAGAACACAGTAGATGGCACCTCTGTCACCTGTCTGTGGTGAAACAGATTGTCTCTCAAGGGAAAAACATATACACCACCTTCATGAATCATGAATACTCTTTTCCCAAGTGTACACTATTTCTATGGTATTCTGATCCTTTGGGGAATCAACAAAAAACTAAAATACAAAACAAAATATAGCATGTGAATGAGGACAGAACAATGGAGAAAAGAGCAGAGGGTTGAGTAAGCTGGAAAAGGAGAAGAAAATAATGTATCTGCAAAAGACAAACTGTAAACTGTAGCCTCAACAGGTTCCCCAGTTAATGTCAGTCTGAGCAACTAATCTGGGGTGTCAATCACAGCAGCAGGTGTTCCTCAAACCCAGATTGTCTGTGTAAAGCATGTTATGCATTTCATTCAAAAAATAAAAACATTAAAGCTGAAATGAGTGGTTAATTCATAGAAAACTGTATTTTCAATATCATATAAGCCATTTTTATTAGCCATGCTAGCTGCGTGGCTCTAGGGAAGTCGGCAATGTCGGTCTGTCGGACTGTCCATCACTTTGGTCAAGACTGAAATATCTCAACAACTACATTTGTCCGGACATTAATGTCAAGTTCAGGATGAATTGCAATAATTTGTCCGATATTTTGGTTTATGACCTGCAAAACTAATGACATTTCCATCAGTTACTTTCTATTAAGTCCTAATTAGCAAATGTTGGCATGCTAACACGCTCATTAGAATTAACATGGGAATCATTACACCAGCTAAACATCAGCAGGTTAGCATTGTCATTGTGAGCATGTTATCATGCTGACGTTAGTGTTGAGCTCAAAGCACCGCTAGCATGGCTGTAGACTGCTAGTCTTGTCGGGGCAACAATGCTAACCATTTCCAAGTTCACAGCTTCTCCATTGTGACAACTTTCTGCTACTCTTTGTCTTATGTAACTGCACTGTAACTTTTATTCTTGTATTTTATACTCGTCTTATTCTATTCTAGCTTTTTTTCATTTTCTATTATCTTGTCTCTTTAATGACTGTTTTAAATCGTACTTGAATATCCTTTTGTGGTGTGTTTCTTTTGCACTTTGTCTCGATGCTTTTGATGTTTTATGTAAAGCACTTTGAATTGCCTTGTTGCTGAAATATGCTATTTAAATAAAATTGCCTTGCCTTGTGTGATAGTAAACTAGGCTTTGGACTGTTGGTCGGACAAAACAAGCAATTCAATTACATAATCGTGAGCATTAGGAAATTTTGATTGGCATTTTTCATGATTTTCTGACATTTAATAGAGGAAATGATCACTTCATTAATAAAAAAAAAAATCAACGATTAATCAATAATGAAAAAAATTGTTGGTTGCAGCCCTTAAAAACACATATTTTGTCATTTTACATTGTATGAAAGAATTTTGAGTCAAGATATGGAAAACAAAACCCATCCTAACTCCAGGGATAGTTGATAATTCTATCTGACGTCACTGCAGAATCCTAATTTTAGGATCATCGTCGTATCCCCCTGGTATGCATGTTAACTGTCTGACGTCTTTACTTCCTGAATATCCACTGAAAACAAAATGACAGGGGCTATGTCCTGGAGAGAAAAAGTTCAATATGTTGCTTCGTCTCTACAGGCTCTTTTCAGAGATGAATGACAAGCAAAGCATACAACTACACCACACACACACACACACACACACACACACACAGAGACACACACACACACACACAGTATGCATGGTGTGTGCACTGATGACGGACAAGAGACATAATGAGGAAATAATGGTCATAATTACCAGGAGGTTCTGTGCCATTAGGGGCGTAATTGATCTCACAGTCCTCTACCTGAGAGGCTAATCAATACACACATTGGCCTTTTTACACGCTGACATAATCTTAACAATCAAAATGCAAGCCAAGCCTTTTGCTTGCCCCCCACCTTCACCCTCTACCGCCTCTTTCCATTCAAGTTCACCTTTAATTGAACGTAGGTACAGACTTAACCACGGGAATTAGCTCAAAATAGACATTGACCGATGGTGGATTTTTTAAAGGCAAACAATAGTTTGGAGCAGGAAAAAGGCGATAGCTGGTTAATCGGCCGATATCTTCTTTACTTCTGCAGCAGCCTAGTCGGCTACTTTTGCATACACCATTTTTACTAAACCAGCTTTTGTAACTCTGAATTTAATCATTAGTTAGAGAATATCTTGAAGTGTGATTTCTTGGATTACATCGGTGGAATATGATCTATTTATTTATTTGCAATGGGCGATGTGGCGTTCTGTGGTTTACAGTACGACTGGCCAGGATTACTTCTGTTGCGCGTCCCGTTACATTGTTAAATGCACACAAAGCATTAATGTTTGTGCATATTCGCGGGATAAGGAGGATCCTTAAGTGTTTGATTTGATTTCATGAATGGATGGTTACATGGCTGGATTATTTGGAAGAGAGAATGACAAATTGGTACAGTAAGTTATAGTAAAAATTAATTATTTATTTTCCTCCCTGTCTGCCTGTCTTGAATCTGGGACAAACAGCTGATAGTGTTGCATTATATATTCGAAAGATAACTTTTTTTCCTCCCCCTCTGCCTTGCCTCCATGCAAAACGGGGATGTACGTCCACGTACATGTGTGACTGGTGGTGGCTGTGCAGCCATCGGCCACTATCAGAGCCCAGTTCAACCGATAATGATAGTTTGTAAAACGTCCTATCGGCCAACGATTAATCGGTTTACCTCTAGCTCAAAATGTGGCATGTAATAATGCCATCGAGAACATTTCTTGGAGGGAATATGTTGATTCTTTTAACTGATTTTAGAGGGCAAATAAGTTGATATTTCACAGTATTATCATCACCTTTTTTTCTTTCTCTCATTAGTGTAGTTTAAACATGAGGCCTGAGTGGAGGGCGTCACTATTCAACATCGGTAATGCATCTACCCTTGTCAATGAAACTGATGGATAACTGTTAGATAATTGTTTATGACTCAGTCTTTGGGTTTATCCAAGCCTTGACTCACTGTTCTAATGACTATAAATGACCTTATTAGCATATTTTGCTCAGGAGAATATAAATTACTTGCACTCCCTGCACATTAAGGTTAATGAGAGTACTTTCCATGTGGTGTTAGGGAGCACTAATAAAGTTCTGTGGCAGTGTGCCACTGTGTGCCGGTTTGAGTAGTACAGTGAGTTATGAGCTTCCTGCAGAGCTCTGCTCGACCTCGAAGCGTGCCGTACCTCATGCCTTTGGTGGAGCGGTTGTGGAAGTTTTGCAGAAGCTGCGGGACGCCCAACATGGCCTCGAACATCACGGCCAGGGAGCCCAGCGTCTCCACGAAAACGGCAGAGTCCAGCAGCAGCATGGTGACGACTGCGCACACCACGGTAAAGCCGAAGCAGAAGAGCAGGTAGTCCTCGAACGCGCTCCACTTCCAGAAGTAGCGAAAGTCCAAGTCTGGAGAGGAGAGAGAACAAAGCAGACACAGAGAGACAATTGAACCTACACTCAATACTTGTCTGCAGTATTCTTTACAGTCTGGAAAAACAAAATTGAATGGATGTGACAGGTAGAGGAAACAGAATGGAAAGTGGAGATTGGGCAAAAGTGTGGGAGGATTTAAAGCTAAGTAAGCAGACGGAAGAGTCTGGAGAGATGATTGAATAAAGAGAGTAAGAGTGAGGAAGTGAATGTGTGTGTGAGTGTTTGCAGTGCTGAAAGGTGAGAAGGTTCTTACAGTATGTGCGAATGGAAACAGAAGAGCAACATCGACAGGCAGTGATTGAAAGCGGCGAGGCAAATATAGCGAGGAAAAAAAGACGAGAGGAAGGAATAAGAGCGTTCCATTAAAGGATGCATAGAAATTCTGCAAAGACAGCACTCCTAAATCAATACCGTGCACATGCATAAGTGAATGGAACAAAGATAAATGGTCTACTCGAAGGCTTCTACATTTCTATTACTTTGGAATAACCTGGCCCTTGGTGAGGCCAGGCTATACATTTAGAAAGTGTATTACCCTCGTCTTAATGCTATCTTTCCACTGACACAACTCTATTTATCATGTGTGGCTTTTGTAATCCACTGATAAATACAGCGCTGTTCTCTAAAACAGCTACTCAACTTGAATGGAAGGGCTGGCTGGCACCAGTGACAGAATAGAAAAGTCAGTGATTTTGAATTAGAATTGAACCAAGACTAAGTGGTCCAGCAACCTAAAACAACGTCCCTCCTATCAGCTGGTTCGGGAGCTGCCAAGGAAAGCTCATGAGGGGAAACATAAGGCCCGCTACATCTACATTCTCGTCACCATCGGACATCTACTCAATGGACCATAATGTGAAATGATGGACAGTCTCTCATTGCTTATGTATGACCATGGAGCCGTAGAAAAGCAGCTGACATCAGCTAAAGGGGATTGATGGCTTAATAAGAGCACATTAGTTAGCGCGGGGACTCAAGTGTGACGCGGCATACTGCCAAGCACCCGGCAGCAACATGTTCCGCTGTTACCTTTCACGCTGGCTGAATAGGCCGCACCTATATGAAGAAAATGGCATGTGTGTCCTTGAATTTCTACATAGACGAGAGACACATGTTGGGAGCAAAGGCTGATAAGAAAAACCTTTGAAAATGCGTCAGTTTTAGAGCTGCAACAGATTATTTTCATTGGTGATTAGTTGTATTGATTATTTTTCTTTTGGTTAACAATTTGATCTAGAAAATGTTAATAAAATGGAGTTATATATATTGGCTCTTTTTGTGATAAATGACTTAAAAGTGTAACATCTTGCAGATTGCAACTCCTCCCGTGTGTGCCAAGCGTGTAGGATTGCTACGGTGGCCAATGTGAAAACGTGATTGCCCTATCTAGAGCTGTTGCCAATGTGTAGAGTGTGTGTACGTGGGAAGTGATGGTGAAGCAAGAGAGAGAGAGCGGCGGCGGCGAATGTGTGTGAGCGAACAAGTGAGCGAGTGGAGCAGAAGAGATATTAGTTTAGCTGTGAGAATACCAAGTGAATGTACAGTGGAAGTTGCAGTTTGTGCAGAAATAAATGAGGGTTAACTCTGGAGCGAGTAACATTATCGACTCCGGCCCAAGCAGGAAAAGTTAATAGAGTCTGTTCTGGGCTACTGTAGAAACATGGCGGACTCCGTGGAGAGCACCCACTCCCTATGTAGACATAAATGGCTCATTCAAAGGTAACGAAAACACTAAAGAAAATCCAATAGATCATCCTAATTGTTACACACTGGTCCTTTAAACTATGAATCAAAATTGTTGTTAATTAATCTTTTGTTTGATATCATTTTGTCAGTTAAATGAGCAATAGTTCCAGCAGCAGTTTGGTCAGGACGTTGATTATTATTAAGAATTGGACTGGATACCAGTGCTCAAACAATTAAACAATTAATAGTAATAAACTAGTTAAATGAAAATGAATTAATGACAATTTTGACAACCAACTGAAAAAAAAGTGTTTGCTGTTCACAGTCTCTTAAATGTGTGGATCTGCTTGCTTTTCAAAATGTTTTATTGTTGTTAAATGAACACCTTTGGCTTTTATGACTGTTCATCAAACAGAAATGAACAATTATAAACATCACTTTCAGCTCTCAGAGGCGTTATTGTGCTATTTAAAATGAATGAATGAATGAATGAATGAAAGAATCAAGATACCGATACATGATAACGTGTTAATGCAAATTTGTTTTAACGCCACTAATTCTTTTTTAGGAAAAGCGTGAAGATACTGGTATCTTATGAAATTAAAAAACCTTCCATTGGTACCAACCATGTCATACTAGCTCGTCGCAAAGGCTAAATAACGCTCCAAACTTGCGCTAAATTTTGGCGAGGAAAAACCGGCATGGTCATTTTCAAAGGGGTCCCTTGACCTCTGACCTCAAGATATGTGAATGAAAATGGGTTCTATGTGTACCCACGAGTCTCCCCTTTACAGACATGCCCACTTTATGATAATCACATGCAGTTTTGGGCAACTCATAGTCATACATTTGCATAAAGCAAGCATATTTGTCCACTCCCATGTTGATAAGAGTATTAAATACTTGACAAATCTCTCTTGAAGGTACACTTTGAACAAATAGAAAAAATGTGTGATTAACTTGCGATCAATTGCAATTAACTATTGGAAATCATGCGATTAATACAAATATTTTAATCAATTGACAGCCCTAGTTATAAATCCTCTCAATGTTCAAAGGTACATACAGGTATTTTCCATCATGTGAGGTAAAAATTCTGAATTATGTTTACTTTTGAGGAGACTCAAATTGCAATGGCCTGCCAAAAGGGATATTGGAAACCCAGTATATATTCCAGCCAACTTTTTCATTGTAATCACTAGACTAGAGGAGCACTTCAGTTTTAGGTGCTTCTCTGTCTGAACATCATCCATTAATATCATCTCACATACTGTACATATATGGTCACACAAAATATTCAGCGCGCACACACACACACACACACACACACACATGCAGACACACAGAGACACCCAACAACACCAGGCTGGGATGTTTCCCGTTCCACTCCAGTGAGCTGCATCTGATGTTGCGTCCTGGGACAGACCGAGTGAGACATCTTGCAGCGAGTGCAGCGTGGCATGTTTGTGGCAAACAGCGAGCGTGATTAATGGCTTTATTATCGAGAGCCACAAAAGACACATCGCCCACAGCTGACGACACACACACACACACACACATGCAAGGTGGGAGAAGAGAGCGATACAAGACAAACACACACACACACACACACACACACACACACACACACACACACACACACACACACGCATACACACACACACACACACATATGCTTCTCAGCTCTCTCACACATATACTACTTGACAAACGCGGACTCTCGGGGCGTGACATGTGTCTGTCCTCGCAAACTATGACACTGACAGAAGCCAAAGAGCTGAAGACAGAGGACCTGGCACATTTGAGCTCTTACTCACAAGTGCCTCTTCACTCTTGGTGCCCCCTTTACTTCAACACAACATCAAACCTGAGTCATTGCAGACAGTGGCGGCTGGCAGAGGGAGACTGGAGAGGCTTAGAGGCTGCCCTTTTATCGGCAACATAAAAGCCCTTTCATTTCCTTTTGAATGAGGCCAGGGTGGTGAAGTATAAACATGCTGACAGCAGCAACAATGAGAGGAGTGCTATTTCAAAACTACTGTCAACTTTTCAGTGTATAAAAAGACTCCCGCTGAGCCTCTCTCCCATTTTCATCTCTCGATTTTTAATTCAGCTTTCCCCTCCCTCTCTCTCCTGCTTATCGTCAGCACACACACACACACACACACACACACACACACACACACACACACACACTCAGACACCAAAAATGCTCTTCTCTTGTCCTCTCTTACCAAGCCAATCTATTTTCATCCAGAAAGCAACACACCCACTTCCCCTCCTCATATCCTGGCTCCCTCTCTCTCACTTATACAGCCTTGTATGTTTACCTGCATGATCAAATTGCCCGGAAGAGTATAATGAGGAGAGAAAGCTATGCATCATTCATGGAGTCATCTCTCTTATTTGTCCTCCTATATCGAGCATCATCCCAGGCGTTCTTCTTTCCCTGACCAGAGGCCTGTACTACGAAGCCGGATTTGCGGTTAGCGAGGTAACTTCAGGGTTAACTCTGGGTTTTCCATCCTACGAAGGTGGATCACTTCTTACCGGGGTAGATCATCATGGTAATTTATGCTGAACGGCTTAACCTGCTCCGGAGCAGGTTATGTTTCCAGATAAGAGATCAACTCGTATAAAAGCACCTCCTACTGACCAATCAAAGCTCGGTGCGTAGATCGTATGTTAATATTACACAAATACGAAGAAGTTAAAGTCATAATCCAGGCTAAAAATGACACAGTTTAAACTGACAAATGCAGGAAGAACAGCTGGCTGTATGATGTGGGTGCTTACCGCTTTGAATTATGTTTTTATATTTATTTTTTTACTTGCTCTCAAGTACGTTTCACACCGCCAGAGTCGGGGACACAGCTGAAAGAAGGCTGAAATAGTCATACATGCCTCGCCATTGCCAAAGGGTATAATAAAGTGTAATCCATTCATCCAATGTATTCTGAAAGCTATTTATATTTCACTGCCCCATCTAGAAGACTATATCTGACTTTTGAGAATTCCGTTCAATTAATAAGTCTGTTAATTTTACGCATTCACACATCGGCAATTTTTTCTTTTGCCAGCTGTCCTTCCTGCATTTGGCAGCTTCAGCTGTGTTACTTTTAGCCTGGATTGTGTGTTTAACTTCTTCGTATTTGTCTCATATTATAGTTCGCTCCTCCTTTGAAAAATGTTCCGCTCTGCTGACAGTAGACTTGTCCATGTTAGTGATTGTTCACATGCTGCAAACACCTCCTCTTTCAAGTGAACGCACTCGTCAACACTGGGTTGATTTACCGAGTTGATAACCACCGTCGTAGGACCACTTAGCGGGATCTCGTTTGTTAGGGTTAATTAAGCCAGAAAACAAGAAGATTGAACTCGCTTCGTAGTACAGGCCTCTGCTCGCTTCCTTCCTATCAATCTGTTTTTGTTTTTCACCCACCTCGCTGACTAAAAAAAAGTGTCTTCACTTCACACACCTCCTCTGTGGCTGCTGTCCTGTCACCCTAGGACAGGACAAGACACGTAGCCTGGCCTTTTCCAAACAGCGTCCTCCTGTCTGCCGTGTGTCGAGGCCAGGGCCGCACTTCAAAGACCCCCAGAGACTCTGGAGTGCCAGGAGGAGGCGAAGCGCTCCCTTCTTCACACAGACTCTCTGTTTACACAAAGCCCATACAAGATCAAACAATTCAATTACTAAAACGGGCAAGGAAGCGGCCGCGAGAATGTCAATAACCGCGTGTGAAGTTACTCAGGGAAGATGAGAAGTTGCTCGGCCAGGATAAGTCAATCAATTTTTGTGTGCGTCTGTCCAGGTGTAAGTCCGCAGTTGTGACAGCTTTAGTGGGTCTATCTGGGGTGCAGCATTATGGCGACTTTGTTTCAGCGCTTGTTAGAGCTTAAGAGCTGCACAGAGGAAGGAGAGAGGATGATTAGAGGGCGAGCGAGTCAGGAAGAGAGGGAGAGCAGCCTTGAGTCAGTCGAGCAGATATATGGAGACTAAACTCGCGGTATTTCCCATTAGGCCGAGCAGAGAAAGAAGAACAACACGGAGAGCTGAGGGTAGAGAGACAGAGACGAGGATGGACGCTGACAGCTAGAGAGCTTCGAGATATGCTGACTCAGCGCTGTCAGTCTGCGAGCGGAGCGACTCAGCTCTGCGGAGTCTGCTCTGTGTGTATTTTAAGACGTGTGAAAGTTGCTGCCTGAGATCTCTTGACGTCTGTCTTTCGGATACTCGGTTCACTGGCATCAACTGTGAACAGGTGGGGATTCGTGTAGGACATGCAGAATTTAGTGAACTTTTCAGATTATGATAATGGTTAAAAAAACACTACTTTTTTTAGTGGGGATGCACCGATCCGACTTTTTCAGTCACGATACCGATAGCGATACATGGGCTTTGGGTACCAGCCGATACCGAGTACCGATCCGATACCAGTGTTTAATTAATAAGCTGTATGCTTCACTGTGTGGAAGTGGCTGGGATCATTCTTTTATGTTTAAGGCAACATCAGGCTTGACTTAAACATTGCTTTCCCAAAATGTAACAAATAAATACATAGATGTAAATTTACTGAATTGTTATTTATTATAAAAAATAATAAATTGTACACCAGCAACTTGGTAAAAAATCTTCAAAATTAACAGGAATTACAATACAAGTGTAAACCTTTTTAACGCAGCAACAAATTGATCAAAACTTACACAAGAATCAAAATTCCAGTATATAATTTATGTAGTAAGGCAAGGGAATAACTTACTTACTATACCATCCTAAACTGATCCAGAATCTGGTCAAGGGCCATCTCACAATATCTATGAGCTGAGCCTGCGGACCGCCTTTTCTTTTTCAGCTCCACGAAGAGTATTGACATCACAGGCACACCAGAAAACAAATCCTCTTATACCGTCTTGACAAGCTCTAATAAGGACACCACGGGCGCTCTGCAATCATGTGGACGGACAGAAAGTCACTGAACCGTTCTAAACTCTCTCTCTCTCTCTCTCTCTCTCTCTCAGACAGACTGAAAACCAAAGAAAGAGGGGCTTGTTACAAACAGAACTTAGTTCGCCAGCAGAAGAACAAATCCGAGTGAAGACGGATAGTAAGGGGTCCACTTCTCTCTGTGTCTCCCTCTCTCTCCGTCAGCTCTCTGAATAATACAAAAGCTTCTAAAATAATGTCCACTCATTAAGTTACTGTGTGAACACAGAAGAACAAATTGCCTTCCCGGTGGAATTAGTCTCTTGAACTAGCAATATTTAACTTGAGAGCAGAAAAACTTCATTACACATTTGGTTAATTTACTAAGCAAAATATAAGTAATTTTTTAACTTCTTTGCATACACTAATAACAAAATCAGGTTCAGCTTTTGAGCTAGAGAAAAGGTACAGATATCATATGAATCTAGAAAGCCTATGGAATCCATTGGTACCATGACATGCTAGCTTGTTGGGAAGGAGGGCTCGGTAACGCTCCAAAGTCAGGCTCAATTTTGGCCAGGAAAAACTGGCATGGCCATTTTTAAAGGGGTCCCTTGACCTCTGACCTCAAGGTATGTGAATGAAAATGGGTTCTATGGGTACCCACGAGTCTCCCCTTTACAGCCATGCCCACTTTATGATAATCACATGTGGTTTTGGGCCAAAAACATGCAGTTATTTGAATGCAGTATAAATATGCTATTTGAATATTTCTGCATACTGGGGTCCCTAAACAGTCTTGGAATTATATAAATTGGGTATGACTGGAAGCTGAGAATCCAATGAGCCCAATTGTATTCATGTGTGATGATGTTAGTCCCCATAGTAGCCATTTCATTTTATTGGGACCATTTTCTTAAACTTGGCCTCACTCTATAAAATGACCTGTGGTGACCTCTAGGATAATCACAGCCTCATGAAATTTTACAGCCACAAACTACAGACCCAAGGCATTCAGAGGATGGATGGCTTTCCTAGGTAGATTGACAATAAGGGGGTTTCTGAGCAGATTCCAGAACAGAAGTGCTTGCAGAAGTTGCTGAAAAATGCAATTCTTGCAGAAATCTCCAAATGTCAAAAGTTTTTGATCCCAAATCAGAGTATGGCTTTTTCTATGGTGTTCCTCAAGGTCTTGGTGAATTAATGTGGTATTTTGGAGGGATTATTGATCATTTTTTATCAATTCTCGAGTGATAAAAAATGGTTACATTTAGCATTGAATCTGTGTAACAAATGTTATCAACCCAAAAATTACTACAACAACTTATAAGACATAAGTGAGCATGGGGATGACCATCATATACTTCTATCATAATGTTCTAAGCCCTTGTACACTTTTACAATTTATTTTAATTAATAAGTTAATTAATGTTTATTTCTGATTAATGACTTGAGCAACTTGACACACAGTGCTGAGCTGCATCTCAAATTAATCTTCAGGTTCCCAGCTTTCAGATGATGTACACCACTTCTATGCGACATCTACTGTTGACCTGCTATCTCCCCCTAAAGACCCCCCTGTACTCCCTTAAAAAAGACAAAAAGTGGTCTACTGTGGGTCACAGAGGGTTAAAGTAAACAAACAAAAGGGAAAAACAAAAGAAACAATGATAACAAGAACCATCTGGTCATAATTCTAAAAAAGCAACTGATTTGTTTGTGTCTGCCACCCCTCCACATCATCCGTTCCATTTCACTCTCCCTCCCTCCTGCTAAACTGTTTGGATGCTTCCCTGCGGAGAGGAATTTTTAGAGGGGATGCTGCTGCACAATGTCAGACTGGCACCGGCACCATGTGGAGAACGGGCAGCTCGAGACCAGCCATGCGTTACGGGGGGTTATTTGTGGCAACAAGGACTGCTATTTCTGCGCAAACGCACATCTGTCTGGCTGTAAACTTTCTAGTCATGATCTCTGAGCTCAGTCAACAGCTACTGCGTGTCTTCAATCACACAAAAAGAGCACATACTGTATGACCCACAAGAATAGGCTCTTAATTGGCCTCTTCAGCTGCCGCAAAAAAGAGCTCCAAGTAAACATTATCTCATTTAGAGTAGTCGTGGCAAAGAAAAACAAGATAACAAAGTAATTAATGGCTCATTTACCGAAAAACGCGACAACAAAATGACTTCAAATGTGCGAGACAGTGATAAGCAATGAAAAGTGCAATGAAAATGTGAAAAAAGACAACGCAGTTAAGGTCATTTTCACTGAGGCAAGCAGGATTATGATAATATTTGCGTCGGTGAATACTTCATCTTCATCTTTATATGTGTATTTTGCTGAGCAATTAAAATTTCTGATCTTATCTTGAAGATGTACACAGACACTATTGCACAAACACGCCTGAATACACACAGAAAAATGCACATGCACACACATACGGGAATCACAACGTCCAGTGCAATTACTGTAACTCTTTGATTTCCAATAGCTTCTGTGTGCATGTTTGCCACAGGGGAATATCGCAATAGGCTGTACACCACATTATGCATTTGGATTTTTGATTTGTTTCTGTTACATTATCTTTTTCAGCTTACATATTTAATCCAGTTTTGGATTTGCTGCTTCGCTGCCCAATTCGTCGTAAGCACGTCCTCTATTTTTTATCTCTTATGTTCGGTAAATTAACAAAATAAATTAAGCTGTAACAGAGGGCCACATTGTTTCTTCAGTCCCTGACAGCATAGCAGCGGTTTTATGTGTGTTTGGTCACGTCCGTCAAAACAAAAAAGCCTGTCTGCGTCTTCTAATGCATATCTATTCACAGGGACGACGGGTACATTCATTTGCATAATATTTTTGTGTATTACAAAAGTCATTCAAGCAGAAACATCCAAGTAATACATTCGCAAGTCAACAGTTTACAGTTGCCTGCTTGAATGCGTAATGGTGAGGCATTGTGTGCATTTTAATAGTTTTTTCTACTGGCTGGTTGGAAGCTTAGATGTATGTGATATTAGGACAGTTAGCTCAGCACAATTACTGGGTATTTATGAGGTCAAGAGCAGTTCTTCACTCTTATTAACAAAAACACAAACAAAATCCTACAAATAACATTGACAATATCAATTTTAGCACATTTTTACAAAATGTTCAAACGACAATCCTCAGCCAATCACAGCCTCTATGATGGCTCCACAACTGCTGCTAAATTTAGCCAACTAGCTCCCCTTCATTAAAACAAAAAAATGCCAACTGCTGCTGTAAGTAAATACCGTGCACAGGCACAATACATATTGGAAACCTTGCGAGCACTGGATTTTCTACTTGGCATCAAAGCAAAGAGCTGTTAACAGCGTCAGCTTGCTGGTTAATTCTGCATTACCTCGGAAGTGTGACTTCAAAGATGTTCCCCAGGAGGAAGAGAATTTATGAATAGTAAACAGAAAGTCTTGTGTCTTTCACTCTTGGGTTGCTCTGGCTAACAGGAGCTATAGGTTGTGAGCTTGCAGATGCTGAGCCTGCTAAAGCACAATATATCCATATTTGCGTTGGGTTTGCATGGCGTACATTTTTTTCATCTTGTGTCAACAGACCACGGGGCAACCTCCGGGTCTGAAAAGTGAAGCCAATGTGGAAGTCCATAAAGCTTGCATTCTTTCTAATAGCCAGCAGGGGGCGACTCCTCTGGTTACAAAGAGAAGTCTGATTGTATAGAAGTCTATGAGAAAATGAGCCTGCTTCTCACTTGATTTATTACCTCAGTAAACATTGTAAACATGAGTTTATGGTCTCAATCTCTAGTTTCAAGTCTTCTTCAATACAGCATGATGTTTGTTTAGTGAATTATGTTCCCATTTAGAGTAAAGTAGTACAATAAAGCAGGGTATGATTTAGGGCAAGGCTACCTCTTGATTGACAGGAAGCTACCACGGCGTTATCCAGTCTGGGAGTTGTCTATGTTTTCGTCTTACAAATTTAACCCTTTCACAGTGTGTTTTCAGTAATTAATTGTAACCTTTTTGGCCGCCTAAAAATGTCTTATTCAGCGTTCGGTTGTACTTAAGCTCCACCCACTCGTGTCACTTCTGGTTGCAAAAAACCAAGATGGCGACGGCCAAAATACCGAACTCGAGGCTTCAAAGCGGCCATCCACAAACCAATGGGTGAGGTCACAGTGACTATGTCCACTTCTTATATACAGTCTATGCAACAGACATACATCCGCGTACACTTACACCATAGTAGTAAATACAGAACCATATACCACGTCTGTTTTGAGTATATATATATATATATAACTCCATTTTAATTTTAATTAAGTTAAGTTTTACTAAATGCAAATTATTTCACAATTTATTACCTCATTTATGTTACCATACTGTGCATTTGTCTGTATTGCTACAGTAGATTTTTACTCATATGATTCTATGACTATGATTATAATTAATTCACGTCTTAAATTATAATATTTATCTATTTAGTCTTTTTTATTAATTTCTTCTTGTCATCTCATGTTAACTGCATGTTTTGACAGCTAATTAAAAAAACAATGAAGATGAAAACTAGGATTTGAGAGAAAAATGTCTTTCAGTCACGGTCTGGTCAGCTTGCAGAAAATAATAATAATTTTTCGTCAACAACACTTTTTCCAAAGAGTTTCTGCTGCAGTTCTGAAAGTGGGTAGCTTTGACCTTGCTACTGAACCATGACTGTGTTTTTCCACGACTGATTGCTTCCCCACTGAGTGTATGTGTGTGTTCTTTCTACCCTCTTGACCCAGACAAGCTTAACTAATGAGCTCTATTGACATTAACGACCCACAACAACAATTCTGTGACTGCCTGACCTCTGCTGTGTACTAATGGATTCCACATCCGTACCCGTTTCATTAAAGAATAACTCCTAAAGAGCTCCATCAGAGTACACACCCCTTTACTGATGGGGACTCAACGACGTTCCCATCACACACATGGCAGCAGGAGCCATTTCTGTGTGTTACTCCTGTTAATGGCTAGATAAGAGACAGTCAGAAAAGTTCTATTCAATCATTTCCTGTGCTGGTGAAGACGTCCAGCTTCAATACGAGAAGATTGATGACCCACTCCTGTGCTTGTTTGTGTGTATCCTGACAGAATACCACATTATCTATCAGTACAGTACATGACGTCTTCACACGTAACAACATTTTGTTTTAGCTTCAGGTCCATTGACAGTTCTGGCATACTGTCAAACCCACACATCCACCACCACCACCATCCAATCTACCTTCGTTTTAACATTCATTCTCGCTCCAGCGCCTCCTTCCACTTTCGTCCCTAAAAGTCATTGGCAGGCGCCTGCAGCTGTGAGATAAACGAGGGAGTCAGTGAGCCTTCGGTGTGCCACACTC
Organism: Sebastes umbrosus; assembly: GCF_015220745.1. Taxonomy (NCBI): domain Eukaryota; kingdom Metazoa; phylum Chordata; class Actinopteri; order Perciformes; family Sebastidae; genus Sebastes; species Sebastes umbrosus. Next base: position 29,799,852 of record NC_051272.1, on the reverse strand, counting down.
CCCCCAAAAGACTTCCATTCAGTCGGGTTCAAGGCCCTGACAGGGTTGTCTGTTTTATACACGTACATGTGTTTGCTTGTGTGCCCCTTTCATGGACTCGTCGTCCGAAATTGCCGCACATTTAAAAATAAATATGACGCCACGTTGTGTCTATCACGCTTACACACCGGCTCGCAAAACAAAGGACGTAGGAAAGATTAGACAGTAGTGATTGTGCTCTAAGCAGCTAAACGATAGCTTCTTGCTCATGTCATTTATTCATTAGTGAATGCCCATTTTGGACTAGCGCTATCCATTGCACCAGTGTAATTAAATCAGCTTTGTATCGTATTGCGACATTTCGCAACAAATATAATAATAAAATGCATCAGACTCAGTGTGCAAGGTTTCTGTGCATAACGATTTTTATCGGATGACGGATTATTAAAAAAACACATACGGAATATACAGACTTAGTGTGCAAAGACCTCGCTGGGCAATAATCCAAAAGGATTGCTTATTGAATTTGAGTGGAATCACACCATGACTATATGATAATTTCATATTTTACTGTTATTCACTGAATTCAAAATTGGCTAATATTTTTTTATTTGTGTGCTAAGAGTTTTGTCTGATGCAATACACAACAGCAGAACACAGTATATTGCATTGGTAAATCTTGTATGATTTTGCATTTGCCATATTATGATATACCGCAGCTGGATAGAATATTTGATTCATCCCTTTGGGAAATTGCCTCGTTACAGCATAAAACATCATAAGGACTCAGAAAGAGATAAATAATAAAATAACATAGTAAAACCATAAATAACTCAAATCTTAACTAGAAACTGAACTTAAAAACTAGGACCACAAATACATAATATATACAACGCTGGTGCCTGGTAATATTCTGTGCATGGTTAGTAGCAGATACTATATAATATCATGTATTGATATGGGGAGGTGCTTAATTGGAATTAGAGCTGCAACAATTAACCGATTAATCAATCAGTTGTCAACTATTAAACTAATAGCCAACTATTTTGATAATCTATTAATTGATTTAGTAATATTTTAAGAAATTCTCTGATTCAAGCTTTTTAATATTTTCTGGTTTCTTTACTCTTCTATGACAGTAAACAGAATATCTTTGAGTTTAGGGCAAAACAAGACATTCGAGGATGTCATCTTGGACATTGAGGAACACTGATCGACAATTTCACCATTTTCTGACATTCTATAGACCGAACAACTAATCGATTAATAGATCAAAATAATCAACAGGTTAATCAACAAAGAAAATAATCGATAGTTGCAGCCCTATTTGGAATTTAATATGGTATATTGAGGTTGGAAAAACATTCTTAACATTAAAAACATGATGATTTCAACAATATTTCCCTGCTCGGCGTATGTAAATGTCACCACAACTGATTTTTGTAGTCTCTCCTCCTCATTTTTGTCTCCCACGCTCTATTAAAGGTCATCATATGTTCCTTAGACCCAATTCGCCCAAACCTAAAGTGCACATGCTAATTTTCTACAAAAAAAAAGAAAAAAAGAGAGAGATCCTATCTGAAACTGACCCAAGGACAGTTAGAACCAGTCCAGAGGATAATTAGACAAGATCCAAAATGCAGATGCAGCATGATGCTCCACCGACTAAAGAGCAGCTGCGGTCTCAAAGAGTACATACAGTATACACTCACCATCTAGCCGCATTATTCTCCTGTGATTATGAAAATGTATCACATTATAGAGAGTCTGCTTGAATCTGCTCGTATTAGACATATTGACACACAGACCTGGGACACTTGACAACACCGTGGGAACCTTTCCAACCCACGAAGACCTCTGCTCTCTAGTTCTAGTTCTCTCTTGCTGTCCTCTTTATAGCTCTTTTCATTCTCCCTCTCACTCTGTCAACCGCATCCCCTCCTCCCTGTCTCCTCCCTGTACTCTTCTTCTCTTGCATCTATCCAGTACTGTAAGTTCCATTAAGCAGAGAAAACCAGAGATAAAAAAGCCCTTCACTGGCGTTGTCCTTCAGTTGTCCTGATAGCGTCCGTATAAGCTTCTATATCTTGCCGTGCATGCCAGCTAAATCCCTAAATGGCTCAAATCATTTAAAGATCACACGAGATCAGTTGTGTCTGCAGGTGATTCGGCCTTAAAGAAACCTCTGCGTTCTCTTTTTGAAGTTCATTGCTTGTGTTGGATTTGCTGTCTACAGCAAAATCAAAGTTTGACGTTTCAAAGAAATGCTGTTTTTCCGTTTTGTGTGTTTTTCAAAGGTCATCCAGCGTGACAAGTGAGTAGTTTGTTTTCAATTATGTATTCCAGTTGCTAGTTGATGAGTTGTTATCTACTAATTAGGGCTGTCAAAGCTAACGAGATAATAACGTGTTAACGCAAAGTCGTTTTCCAGCCACTAATTTCTTTAACGCATTAACGCAACTTGTGATTTTTAATTAACCGCCGTTGGGTGCCCAGCTGCTATTTGATCTTTCAGCGGGCTCAGTTTTAAAGCTAGAGTGAAGATACTGGCATCATATGAAACTATTAAACCTAAGGAAAACCATGTCATACTAGCTTGTTGCAAAGGAGGCTAAATAAAGCTCCAAACTTACGCTAAATTTTGACGAGGAAAAACTGGCATGGCCATTTTCAAAGGGGTCCCTTGACCTCTGACCTCAACATATGTGAATGAAAATGGGTTCTATGGGTACCCACGAGTCTCCCCTTTACAGACATGCCCATTTTATGATAATCACATGCAGTTTGGGGCAAGTCATAGTCAAGTCAGCACACTGACACACTGACAGCTGTTGTTGCCTGTTGGGCTGCAGTTTGCCATGTTATGATTTGAGCATAATTGTATGTTAAATGCAGTACCTGTGAGGGTGTCTGGACAATATTTGTCATATTTGTGTTAATTGATTTCCAATAATAAAAATATATATACATACATTTGCATAAAGCAACCATATTTGCCCAGTCCCATGTTGATAAGAGTATTAAATACCTGACAAATCTCCCTTTTTTGGTACATTTTGAACAGACAAATGTGCTATTTAATGTGCAAATGCCAAACACTGAGGCTATTTAATTGTTGCCAGCAATGACATAACAGACACTTAGTCATAGTCCTACCCAGTTTCCCTCAAATGATTCATTTTTAACTGTTCTTTATTATTAAATTTGTTCTCAGAAACTTAAAAGACGCTGACAGACTCTTGTTTTCACCAGCAGTAGAATAATAAAGGGAACATCAGGAGATTCAGATGAGGCAAAACGTCCCATGCAGGCCTCACTTATGTTAGCACTTTCAATGCAGCTCGTGCTGTCAGACTCGGGCTGCGAATACTCGTCTGATAGCAGAACATCAGAGCACGGCACTGACGCTGAGCTGACAGTGAGCAGGAAAGTCCATCTATTTAGGCTGTGCTGATAATTGTAACTACATGATAGAATGCAGCCCCTTAGTGTGAGAACAGTGACAAGTATTTATTGTTCTGGCTCTACTTCAGCACGTTGGATGAGAAACAATAACTTTGAGATTAAAGTGCTGGCTTTCAGCTTTAAGGGTGTTTGATGTTCATATTCATATTGGGCGAACAATGTTGGACTCATTGAGTTTTTTTTATATCCTGCAATTTTAGGATAATGGAGCAGGACAATGATATTCTTGGCTGCCTGTCAAGGACTTTTTCATACAAATTCATTTTGTATGTCATAAATCTTAATGCTTAGCCAGCCACTCCTGCTTTTCCTTAATAAAGCAAATGTCCCTGTGATACTGCTTATGTGTGGTGGCATTTCACATTGAATTTGTCATGGTATATATCCATTTATAAAATGGTAGCTCACATTAAGCAATCTAATGGTTAATAGCCATGATAAAATACCCACAAATCACTGCTATGACTTCTAATTCCTTTGTACTTCAGTATCACTCCACGCCTTAGAAAAACACGTTACACTAATGTGTTGTCATGGTTGCTCGGCGACAGGGTCACGTGGGGATCACTTTCCGCCAACACGAAATAGGTTACAAATACAAAGTAACAAAGTTAACTGCTAAAACCCGCTACAGAATGGAAACATTAACTTCTATGGAGGAGTGGATTGAGCCGTGCCCATCTCCAGAAAAAAATCCACCTACTAAACGACATGCAGCGCAATCGATTTTACGGAGCTTGTGGCAGGCTCAGTTTTACAGCTAGAGTGAAGACACTGCTATCATATGAAACCTAAGGAATGCATTGGTACGAAACATGTCATACTAGCTTGTCGCAAAGAAGGTTAAATAACACACTGCAAACTTACGCAAAATTTTGGCGATATGTGAATGTAAATGGATTCTATGGGTACCCACGTGTCTCCCCTTTACAGACATGCCCACTTTATGATAATCACATGCAGTTTGGGGAAAGTCATAGTCAAGTCAGCACACTGACACACTGACAGCTGTTGTTGCCTGTTGGGCTTGAGTTCGCCATGTTATGATTTGAGCATATTTTTTATGCTAAATACAGTATCTGTAAGGATTTCTGGACAATATGTCATTGTTTGTGCTATTATTGATTTCCAATAATAAATATATACATATATTTACATAAAGCAAGCATATTTGTCGAGAGAATTAAATACTTGACAAATCTCCCTTTAAGGTATATTTCACATCCTGCGATTAATCGTGATTAAATGTTTTAATCGATTCACAGCCCAAATTGTGAGTAGTTATTTTGATAATATTTTTCAACCATTGGGCATTATGCAACAAGTGTTCAAAGTTGGTTTTGGCAAACTGTCTTAACTGCACAAACTTGTCATAAATGATTTGTTTAAACGTGATGTATGCCACCTGTTCATGAGGAGGTGCGTTTTCATGAGATTTGATCATTTACATAACCAACACCCCAAAAATGCTACATAAGGCTACTTGTTCCGCTCCGTTTGTGGGGAAGTTTTATTCGCAAAAAGGGTTAAAAGAAGAATTTCACACCGCCAACCTTGAAGTCCCGCTGTTGAAAATCAGCAGACAAAAACATGAAAAAGTATAGTAAATTGGCAAGCCACGATGATATGGTGAACAAAAAATTTATTTAGCATTTTAATTGATGTCGGCTACATATTTAAATTCCAAAATATTTCTGATAAAGGCATTATAATTCTTTAGTCAAAAAAGTGATTTTCCCCCAGTGGTGGGAGGCAGACTATCTGTACATTACTTGTCTGGACCACTCACATATTTTACTCCAACCTAAGAGAGAATTCTAAGTACAAAAAAACTGGTAAATGCAACAAGGTTTCTCTTTGGCTACTTTGAGCAGACATAAAAAGGGTTCTGAAAGGCTGGAGTGTTGGTGTAGTGGACGATGGAGCAGTGTGTCTTATGGATGATAACTAGACAGAGTGGTGCAGCCAAAGTGCTGAGATGCAGTGACCTCGGTGCTGAGGATGGAGGAGCAGAGTGGATGGAATTGAGGAGGTGAACAGACAGACGGGAAGATGAAATTAACTACACTTGGGCTCTCTTCTTCTCTCTTGTACACTCTCTGACAGACACACAAACACATGTCAGTGGCGTGGGTGTAAATACAGTACATGATGCACATATAGACAAAAATACATAGACTGTTTCTCTTTCTCGCCCTGCTTCCTTCTTGTTTAAGACACGCATACGCTCGCAGAGTCAAAGTTAAGCCCGGCTGTGTGTGAAGGTGATCTGGTCCGATAATCAGCTGTTGACCAGATGGAAGAGTCGGGAGGTCCCGATAAGGACACGACAGCACAGGGGACCAAAAGGGTTCCAAACTATTTATTAGGGTCGGTCTACTAGGACAGACACCTTATCAACGGGGGGGCTTTCTTCCTATAGAGATAAGCAGGTGTAAATAAAAGATAATGCGACTAGAACACAAGGGCAGCTATTATTAGCTGCAGAATGACATTGCGTGTGTGTGTCAAAAGCTTTGTAGATCACACAATGTGACAGAGCAGAGATGATGGTTTGTGATGTGGCACGTCTGCAGCTTTTGCTAAAAACAGAGTGAACACATTTCACATACATTTGCTTTCTCTGTTTTTATGACAACTGACAAGTGAATACAGCATACACAGAAGCATTATGGGCAATGACTACCCAAGACTTGTGAAATTAACATTATGTAATTGTGATGAATCCCACTAACATATAGTGTACCATGCAGACTCTACACTCTGTGTGTTCGTAAATACAATCTGATGTGTTTAGATGACAAAGCACTGAAACGGAGTCATGAGACATGAGATTTAACAACTGCAGTCAGTGTGCTGGGAATGGGCTCTGACCTACAGGGAAAACTGTGACTGCGATGTGAATTACAAATGCATGTTATCATACGGTATGTACGGTAAACAAATATTTATCCCAGATTACATAATATAAATACTTACAGTTAGATAAAAGCTACTACTTTTGTCAGTGTGCTCTGAGATGTAAGGGAACAGTCACAATCAGTAGATGACGCTGACTATGTTTACATGCACACTATTATTCCCAATATGAGAATACTCTGAACTTGATTCGGGTCATGTAAACAGCATATTCCGTTTAGGCCTTATTCCGAATGGAGCATTTTCCAATTACGACATGTAGGATATGCCGATATTATTCAGGTTGTAGGAGCATTCTTTAGACATGTATACAGTGCATTCGGAATATGCGCCTCAATTGGTGATTTTACGGCAGTTTGGAACACACGGCCAGCTCTGTGCGTCATACACAAACTAGCCGACAGTTTGCAGAGACGCATGCCCAAAAGAAAAGCCCACATTTCTGGTCAGAAGGAGAAACACGCGTACTTTTGAACATTTTGAAACACTTGGATATCAACAGGTTTTTGTAAATAAGCAAATATCACAACGCCGACCTTTTCAGGGAGGTGGTTGAAGGAATGAAAGAGGGAGGCTGTGTTCACACGGGCAAAGTTCGCCACCGGTTACGTTAATCGGAGTACGCACGGCTGCATGTAAACGGGAACATTAGTGGATTATTTATTTTCATTAGCCATGTAAACAGCTTAGTAGGAATATTGTCTTTTATGGAATACGGGCAGAAACTGGAATATTATGTGCATGTAAAAGGTCAGTAAGAGCACCTGTCAGATATTCAGCTTTGATTTTGTCATGCAATTTTCACGCACGCACGCACGCACGCACGCACGCACGCACACACACACACACACACACACACACACACACACACACACACACACACACACACACACACACACAGCCACAAACACTTCTTCATCTTCTTCCTCAGGGTACAATTACCTCATCATCCAGTCAGATTAATTAGCACAGCAGTACCTCATTAAAAGTCATTATTTAGATAGAATGTCCATTGACCTTCCTCACAACGCAACTGGCTACTTTTCTTTGTTCCCTTCTCCCTGCGTGTGTGTGTGTGTGTGTGTGTGTGTGTGTGTAGAAATAATGTCCATGTCAGTTTATTGGGACTGTTTACACCTGTAGCTTAATACTGGGTGAGTGGCAATTTAAGGCAGGAGCTAACAAGGCTAAATGTTTTACCATCTATGGCAAACAGCAGAGAATAAGTAAAGGGGATAAATAACAAAATATATTAAACTTCAAGCTTGTTCTCAAAAAGATACGCATGACAAAGAAAGAAGATGTCTCATATCGGTCGACATCTACAGTGCTATAAACGCTAATAGCACTGTAGGTGTCGATCAATATGAGACATTTTCTTTGTCTTTTAGCATTCCAATGTTCTTTTTTATGTCTCTACACAGTGGAGACAAAGAAATAACAAGAAGCCATGGCAGACATAATGACTGCCAAAGTAAAATGCAAACGCGTTGCTTGATAAACGTTTGTATTTGTACGTCTTGTAGCGATTTTATATAAACAGATCAGTTTAAAAAAATGGATGTATGGACTTCATTCTCGCTCTGCCAAAGAACAGTAAGAGGATCCAGCTTTAAGAATCTTATCACTCATATCACATCACAACACTGTCAAAAACATATCTAAACAACAGGGACTGGGCCTGTCTGGGCCTGTTCATAAACAACTTTATAAAACACTTCAGAATCTGACCTGAAGTATGGATGGTCAGTAGCTCACCACTTGTCCCAAACATGTCTGGGACTTTTCACAAATTTAGTATTTTTTCCCTTTGGTAGCTGACCAAGCCCTGGCTTTCAGTGTTTTATACAACATGGTGCATGATGGAATAGGATCTGAGTATCAGCAAACATGGTCTTGCTGTGAGGTTGCATCAGTGTCCACTTGTTTGCTTTAGCAACTCAGAGTGAAGACGAGAGAAATAAAGAAAGAGGGTTGAGGAGAGAAAAGGGGAGTAAATAAATGACAAACAAATAGAGGGTGGAGCAGCGAAAGAGATGGCTGGTAGGCTTGTCACGATAGTCGGTGTTACTGGTGTTACACGGTGGTCGGACACACAACGATTACATTACCTACCCACTTAAATTACAGAGATAAAACCCATTTAGTTCAATTTGGCATATCAGCGCTGTGTAATCAATAGATAGTCAAACAACGGACACTACAATGTGAACGTGAATGCATCTTAAGGAGTCTCAGCTCAGAGTAGCAGGTGTCAGATTTCCACCACACGGTACGAGAGAGAGTTGACAGACCGAGAGATGGCAGAGGATTTGGTGTCGAAGCGAAAAGCAAACGCGCCTATTTGGCAATATTTCAGATTTAAACCCAATGCTATAAGGGAATCATAATGTTAATGAGGTAATCGCCGTGAGGAGGACGGAGCGGCCACAGCTGGTGTAAGCGGCGCAGCGGCGTCAGGTAGATCTCTGTGGCCCCGCAGCAAAAGCTGGACTTGAGAGGCCAGACACACAGCCACCTGACGGTAAAGACCAAAGTAAGTGCGCTACACATATTGACCGTCATCTTTTCGTGTAGAATATCCGGTATAATCGGTAACACCGGTGTTGTCACAAGTTTATTATCCGGTGGGAAAATTTCCTCACCCTCACATCCGTAATGGCTGGCTGCAGAGATGTCTCTGGGAGAGACAATGATATGTTCCCTGTAAAAGTTTATGGGACTTGTACAAGTCAGTTTATCAAATCCGAAAGATGTATGCTGAAAATGTCTGCTATCTAAGTGTTACTGAGAGTTCTGCATCTTGCAGTGGGCTTCCATCAGACATTATCATTGGGTGTGCCCCGTAGACTGTATATAAGAACTGGACGTAGTCAGCGTGACGTCACCCATTGGTTTGTGGACTGCCGTTTAGAAGCCTCAAGTTCTGCATTTTGGCCGTCGCCATCTTGGTATTTTGCAACCAGAAGTGACACGAGAGGGTGGAGCTAAGTACAACCGAATGCTGAGTAAGACATTTTTAGGCGATCAAAAAGGTTATAATTAACTTTCATGAACTGAAAACACACTGTGAAAAGGTTAAATTTCTAAGACAAAAACACGGTTAACTCCCAGACCGGACAACGCCGTGGTAGCGACCTGTCAATCAAAAGGTAGCAAAGCCCTAAAGCATCCCCTGCTTTATGGTCTATTTGACTCTAAATGGGACCATAATTTACTAAATGAACATCATGCTGTATTGAAGAAGACTTGAAACTAGCGATTGAGACCATAAACTCATGTTTACAATGTTTACTGAGGTAATAAATCAAGTGAGAAGTAGGCTCATTTTCTCATAAACTATTAGAAAGAATGCAAGTTGAAGGCACTTCCACATTGGCTTCACTTTTCAGAACCAGAGGTTGCCCACTGGTGCACCCGCCGTTCCAGTGTCAAGGTGTTACAGTAATTACATAAAAAAAATGAGACATGTCTTCCAACGATAATTCTCAGTGCGAGACATGAATAAAAACTAAGCCTAACTAAGTAGTTTTGTTGCCTAAACCTAACCAAGTCTATATTTTCCTAATCCTAACTAAGCAGTTTTATTTTGAAAAAACTGGAGCGGAAATTGACACGTGCGTTACTCATTGCTGGACATTGGAAAATGCACTAAAAATACATTGTTGAAAGTCGTGCTGAGTCACCAAAAAAAGGGAAATTTGTGTCTATGTACATGAATCAAATAAATATAATTTTGTGACTTTTTCATGAGATGCCGTGAGACTGTGTTGGCAATGGTGATTAAAAGCTGTTAATATAATCCACTTGAGCTTGTCTTCATATTTTTTTTGCTCCAGTTGTTATTCTGATAATTATCTGAGCTGCTTGTTGAACACCCTGCATTGTGTGTGTGTGTGTGTGTGTGTGTACGTGTGTTTGGGTTTGAGGGCAGTCCTGCAGGCACTGATGTTCTCAGGAAGCACAGTGGGACAAGTTGGAGACGAGTCAGAGAAGTCTGCATAAGTGTGGTGTCTCATGGATAGCACAGTGCCCAGGGCTCAGCATCACCTCTCCAATTAGGACAGTGAAGCAGGCACCCTGCTATATCCTACATACAGTAGCTGTAAGTTCCTGTTCCTCTGCAAAATGGATCATCCAAGAATTTTTGTAGAGTTTAGAGTTGGAAAACTTTCTATGTTTTTATTTCATGGCAAGTTTGAGTTGGATAACCCAGTGTCTGTCAAACTCATGAGTGACTCACAAGCAGATTTAATCATGTCACTAAATTCCTTACCACCCTACATAATGTTTATTTGGACAGTTATACACTGAAATAAGGAAAATATACCAACAGTTTTAACAGTTATGAATAGTTTTAGTGTATATTTTCTTTGAGGCGGTGTGTAAAATGTGTGAGAGCCAGAAAGAGTTTCCTCTTAATGAGCGTGCCAGGTTTTTTTTTTTTAAGTTTAACTCTATCGCATACCCAGGTCTCATCAAAGCACAACACACCGAGCAACGAAGCCGTGAGAGAGTGAAGGACGAGAGGTTGAAGTTAATCTCAGGTTAACATAATGAGGGAATAATGAGCTTACACCTCACAGCGATCTGTTTATCATGCCACCTCCTTGACGTTGTGGAGTCAAGGACTAATGTGCATTTACTCTCCAAGAACTGAGGCGCCGGACAATTTAGTTCACCTTACAAGCACCGCTGGAGGACTTTCATAGGTAATTCCTGTGTGGTATCACAAGCCACTACCGCAACCCCGACAAGGAAACCACAACAGAGTTACTCTATCATTTCCTCGATAGGGGTCATACACTTTGGGAGTTTGTATTTAATATGGTTCTTGGCGCGTGGCTTTAGTGATGGAGCCAGCCAGGACACAGTGCAGCTGATCGGGCTGCGGTTTGCCTCCAGCGGCTGGCAAAAACAAAGAGGCCTTCAACTGTGAGGAGAAAAGGGGAGAGAAACAGTGATTTCATTTTACCCTTCACATGGGAGAAAACTGCTGACTAACCAAAAATGGCACAATTCCAAATTAGAGTTTTAGCCATGCAGGGCAAACCCCGACAGGAAGCTAATCCCCTCCGTCACCTGAAAGGTGCCATCCCAGTGAGTACACAGAGTGTATGAAATTACAGGCTCCTGCAAGTGTTGTTAGAACAGTGTCCGACGTATTAATATACTGTAGCTACCAATACTGGAGCTTGACCTAAACAATCAATCATGCTCTCATTTATGGCTGCTAACCCCGATGAGAAAGAACATTACAGGAGTGAAGATTATGTCACTATAAAAATGTATGTTAAATATCATATAGCTAAATCCTGATTCACGACTATCCTGATTACTGTGGGTATCGAAACACAATATTAAAGCCATTACACACCCGCGGCGTTTATTTCTTGTGATTAATTCGCACGTATTTATATTTTTTTTGAACTGTTGTTTTTGTACTTTCACACAGAACGCAAATATTAAGTGGTATAAAAGCGACATATTTTTTTAACGGAACAAGGATGATTTTCTGAGCTTTTGCATCGAAAATAAAGGCATCAACCAAATACGTTGTGCGGTTTGGGTTGGCTATATTTATGAAACAACAACACAGAGGCCGAACCAGGACGGCAAACTTTATTAATCATTTCAACCTTGACAAATTTAATTTCATTGGTCCTTTCACAATAAAAGCCTTAGACATATAATATTTGCAGGAGAGTATTTTTGCCTTTTCGTGTCGTTCATTCGTCACGCCCCCCGTGTGTAACGGCCCTTTTAACGGGCACCGGAGCTAAATTATTAAAGGCTCTAGTATCGGTTTTGTTATCAGTACTTTTTAGCATTTCGGTGTAATTTATTATCACGCTGCAGCCTCTCTCCTGCTCTCTGTGTCGGGTGTGAGACTGATAAGAGTAGAATCAATAAAACCTTAACGATAGCCATCACACCATGCCAAAGAAATCTGAAGTGATAGGAATCACACAGCTCTTAGTCTATCAGATTAGTTAATGAAAACAAAATGAATCACTGAAATGTTTTGATAACTGATTAATCATTTAAGTAATTAAATAAGCAAAAATGCTACTTTTGTGCTGTGATAATTTTAAATGTAATATTTTGGGGATTTGGACTGTTGGTTGGACTGAACTAACTATTTGATGACACCAACCTGGGCTCTGGGAACATATTCCACTATTTTCTGACATTTCACTAGTTTCTATAGACACATGATTATTATTATTAATAATAATAATAAAAAATCAACAGATTCATTGTTAATGAAAATAATCAAGGTTGCAGCTCAAGTCATGTTTGCACAGTTAAATGTTTAACTTAAACTTAAAATATTGTCTAAACAAACCTGGTTTCTTCCAGCTTAAGTCAGTATCATGAAATCTTTCAAATACTATAACAGCATTATTTATACATAAATTGATACATATTGATATCAACTATATGAGAAAATGTATCATGATACTATTTTTTGGCCATATTAAACACAGCTCTGCCACAGTGAACAAGCTGAGGATGGTCTTTCATCGACTTAACAGGCACTCAGAAGGTATTGACTTCATGTTCAGTTAGCAGGCATCTGGCCGGCCTGATATATGGATGTCTTTATCGACACGTCACACACGAACACAGTCTGGTACCCACACACCAAAACAGATGCGCAACATGCCCTGAGACTCCCTCCTTCACACACACTTGAATATAGTACACACACATAACAGATGGATGCACATACCCTAACACCCAGTCTCGTCACACACACCTGTCGGGTTATATGGCGGAGATGGATGGTGATAGATGGTGTCTGTCTGTCAGGTCGTCTCTCCGGTGCTGGTCTAATGAGGCGACAAGCTGTCCTGACTGACACAACCAGTTCAGCAGGGTCAAAGACAAGTTCATGGATTGCTGACCCACATCCATAAATAACCACAAGGTATCGGAGCAAACCCTCAGAGAGAGGCTAAGACATTTTTTTCAATAGCACATTTTCTATTCTGTTTGATTTCCTTGACCGGGTGTGTCTGAAGAAAAGCATCTCCATTAAATCATTTTCTAATACAAGTAAAGGATATTTGGGCTGATGTCTCCCACTATTGAGCTGACTGCATGCAGACTAAATACAGATGTTTTCTTTTATTTTGGAACCTCAACTTAGGTTGAGTTTTCCTGCCCTATCAGGTGTAACAAAGCTAACAGAAGAGTGGACGGAGATGTCAATCAAGCACAGTCTGTACAAACCCACACTGTCCTACGGAGAGGTCTAATCAAGGGGCAACAGTGGGCGTACAGTCAGTGGTATGGAAGGGCTTTAAAAATCACTTGAAACTTTTGTTTCCAAAGTTTTTCGTTTCAGTCAAAGCTTATTTATTATGAAAAGTTCTCTAATCGGTGCGTTTATGTGCTTGTGGGAAGGTTAGTCATTTGAGATTTGAGAGTGGGCAGCAAAAAAATTGTTGAATGCACAAGCAATATGGACAAAAATCAGACCCTTACACATAAATTACCACAGTAGCCAGGGAGAAAAATAAGAAAATTAAACAAATGTAGGTAGATGACTAAGCTTTCTTGTGAAAGGGAGATAATAACGTCCAATGAGGTATGGAGGACAATACCAGGACACAAGCGGGTCTTTTTCATAGCAGACATTTTTACTTGTCATATTAGGAAAAGCACAGGTGTTAATAACATTAACGATGGCTCTGTTCTATTCAGATGTCCCAGTAAGCCCTGACAGTGTGGCAGTGAGCCAGCATGCACAATACCAGGACCCTGAAACTAAAAGAAACTTAGTATCATTCATTTTTGGTTTACTAGTGCAGTGCTTGTTCGTGTTCATTGCTCGTTGACTACAGTGAAAAGTGAACCGCCCTCACTGCTGCACAGAGCGCTCTTTGCTGGTTTATTCAAAGTTTATTAATATTGAGCGAATCCAAATTGCACCAAATTCGAAAAAGCACTCCCTTGGGTCCCCAGCAATACACCCGCCAAGTGTCAAGTAGATCGGATGAACGGTTCTCTAGATATGTGAAAGATACACAGACAGTGTTAGATGTATTATATTGTGCTCAACAAATACATATACGCACACTTTGGAGAATATTTGGAGAAGTACTCCTCACAGATACATAATTCATTTCAGGATATGAGAACAACAAACAGTCCTTGAAGGCAGCATGGTCGCATTAGCCGTCAGACAAAAAGGGAGAGTCACTCTTCAATCTTCTTGTTTTAATATCCACCAACATGCCACATGTATCATAAAGACACACCACCAGGCAAAATGATGACTGGGGAAAAAAAACAGCTTCTTACATCCAAAAGGTAATTACAAAACTTATCTTTGGTTTAAGAAAATGTTTTCACATTGCAGCTCTTCTGCGAGCTTCTGTGAAAACTTACAAGCTAAAGAATGATCTCCACAAATACTCCCTCTGAGGCATGATACATTATTACCATTTTTTTATTCATTCTGCCCAAGTAATCCAATATGCTCGACTGCTAATAAAGCATCTCTCGCCTACCTGACATCATTTGACTTGCTAATTAAACTTTGCTGTTATCAGGGGTTTAATTAAACACACTTGACGTTGAAAGTAAGCAGTTTTTCTGTGTGTTGTAGGATATGTAAATGAAATTGGTCGGGTCGCACAGTGTCTGTCTGTGTGGCTGTGTGTGTGCATGCTTGTGCTTGTTACACCTGATTTGTCCTGCTGCAGTGCTGCCTGAGTGTTGCAGATAAGAATGAGTGGCAGAGCCATCACATTCTGCACTGCACCATTCAGTAATTCAGAAACAAATGCAACAGACGTACATGCAAGACAGTGCAAAAGACTGCCCATTACAGCTTATTAGATACAACAGGAAACACAGACGGGGCACTCGTTTAGCCCAGATGTTCTTTACTTTGAATGCTGTAATAAGTCACATATTTATCTGAGAAAACATAAACACCTTTTCCTTCAAATTGATACACTGACTCGAGGGTCACACAACTCACTTATACTGTACAAGGGTGTAATGTGGGCAGTAGCGTACTCAGCCCAAGAAGCAGCCTCAAGACTGGGAAGTTAAAGAGGCCCTATTATGCTTATTTTCAGGTGCATACTTGTATTTTGGGTTTCTACTAGAACATGTTTACATATTTTAATGTTAAAAAGGCTTCATTTTTCTCATACCGGCTGTGCTGCAACACCTCTTTCACCCTACACCCTGTCTGAAACGCTCTGTTTGAGCTCCTTTACGGCACCGGCATATACAGACACAACACCTCTCTTTATCCTGTTAAAACCCACCTGCCCGTCAGCAACGAACCGGCCTGCCGATAAGGAAAAGTGGAAATAAACAGAGAAAGGTGGGGACACCTTGGATTAAGTTTAATGAAAAATTGTTTTGATTCTTTTGATTGGTGAACCAACAGACAAAAGGAATATAAATAGGAATGGACACATATTTGGACTTTATGACCGCTTCAAAGGTAAGCCACTTTTTCTTTGTCTCTCTTGTTTATTGCTGTACCGATAGTTGAAGCTTAGAAGCTTAATAACGGTGACATTCTAATTATTATTATGAATAACTTAGAAAGAAAGAGAAGGCACACAATGTTTCTCTATCTCACTCTTTCACACACAAAAGTGACGGGGCGGGTAATTGTCTCAGTCTTCAGTCCAAAAGTCAACATTAATTGAAAAAAGATCGATGTAATCATTTCCAAAATTGACAACATGTTACCATCCAACAAAACACTGTGCTTCGATCCATATTTGTTGGCCTGTCCAAAACAACATTTGTCGTCAAAAAACACCATGGGAGGCATGCACCTGACAGGGCAGTTCAGCAGCAATCAATAGCACCATATATCTGAATGAATTATTCTTTGGTGCTCATGGTTTCCGTAAAATGAACTGGACGATTGAATTATGTAGAATCTAATTGATTTAACGATGTGTAGCATGTCCATATTGACAAAAGTTACCTGCCGTTTAATTCAGACCTGTGTTTATTTGTCAAAACGTGTAGCCACACTAGGCGAGTAAGAAGGGCCTCTGTGTCTAAATGGGGCTCTGCTTTTAATTGTAGTTTTACGGTTTTGAGGGCATGCCAAACTAGCTGCTAGGCAGGTATTATGCAAATGTATTACTTGGTGACATCACCACATTACAGAAGAAAAGGCGGGACTTCAAGCAAGGTGTTTCAGGCAGTTCAGGAGCAGTGTTTCTGTGGGGGAGAGTAACTCCGTTGAGCATGGACTTTGGGCTTTGTAACTTTGCAGACCTTTTACATGCACAAATAACTATATGACACACTAAAGGAAAAGGAAAAAGCACAAAAGCATAATATGTCCTCTTTAAAGGGTTCAAGTTTGGGTGCAGTACTGGTAAAATGTGAGAGTTAGAAGTGAAATAATAAATTATTCAGCTTTCCCTTCAAGTTGTCTTTGAGTAAAGAGCACTGCGCCCTAAGCCGCAGTTATGTGTCTATGGATTCAGTCGTTTATTTAAAGGGTATACTCCAAATCAAATAAGTTGGCCCTCAATGAATTTTCAGCAGTAAGACAGCTTGAATGACTCAAGTTAGTTACCAGTGCTCAGAGCAGAGCAGCAGCGAGCTGTGGCTGTATAGAACAGTTATGGTGTGAATTTATGAGGCAATAAGTAGCTGGAAAATAGCGTCTGTGATCACTTGTTCCTGCCTGGGTAAATAAAAGCAGAGTGAAAGTTCATTTTGCAAACAGTACAGACAACAAATTAGTCACAGACTGCCATCCTTTAAACGATTCCTATCACACGTCCATTGTCTGCTGTGTCTAACCTCTCCCGAAAAGGTTATCAAGTGCAAATTGAAATTGCTTTCACCACTCCAGTGCCAACGGTTTTAAGGATGACCGCAGGGTCAACAGCAGCTATCAAGAGTTCCATCTCTTCCTCTGTTTATGGTCTGGTGAGCTCCCGCTGGCTTCAACAAACAGGGTGTTAAATAGCAATTGTGGCTCTTTGCTAGGTGACTCACAAAGTGGCATTGTGGGCAAGAGTTGAGAGCTTTGGTTGGTTAAATTTGAAAAATAATGTAAATGATAAACTGCATGCATACTTTACAAATAAAAAATACCTTAAGAGCTGAGATCAATTGTGTTAAGAGTAGTCAGGTTGTGCTTTACCCGCACCAACCAGTAGAGGAGGATGTTGTTCCACTCTATATTTGTTTTAAAATGAACTTCTGGTTTCTTAAATCACCTCAACTCATTCATATTTTAAATTAAAAAAATTCACAGGATACTAGATGAATGAAGAATTCCCTTTCCTTTACTCTGTTTCACCCAGTTCTTAGATTTTCTACTTTCACTTCTTCAAAGTTACTCCCCACTTTCATTGCACCAAGCCTGACACCTAGCCTGAGGTCACATTTGTCTTTGAACATAATCTCTCCCCTCGTCCCCCTATCGGCCTTCCAATCCCTGTATCATAAGGCCAGGACTGTTCATGTGGCACCCTGGGGCAGCCGCTGGAAGTCACTGCAAAGTCAGAACTTTGAGTCAACTCAGTGTAGAGACCTTTACAAAGACTCTGCGGATAAAAGCACACTGGCTCCAATTTGAATCTGTAAATCAGCAAAAACTTAATTTACTTTAATTTGTTGGATCATAAATATTACAGAGCTAAAGTAGAGTGTACCAACATGCGCACACACACACAAAAAAAAGCATTTCATTCACCCAGTCCTCAGACTCATTAATGATAATGAAGGTGACCTCGCCAGAAAATTAAACTCCAGTCTAATCATGTTGATTCTCTCCCAGCTTCCACTTAAATGAAAAGGCAACACTTAGAAATAAAAACAAATCTGCACTTTCAGTGTGTTCATGTCGCCTGATGCTTGTCCTATGGGTAATACCCATTGGGTAGTTTGTGTATGTGCGTCCTTAGAAAAGTATTGTAGATTTTATACCGTGGGCGAGAGGGAAAAAGTGGGTGTGCATAATTTACAACGTTAGACCAATTCAACGTGAACATCAACAACAAAAAAAGCTACGTATGGTAAAGGTACAGTATGTGAAGTGAGGTTTTATCCAAGCCTGAGATCGGTTCAAGTCAGACTTTGCGTGTGTTCACGTGCATGTCAGAATGCAATACATACTCGCACAAGAAGAAAAAACTTGTCATGATATCATTACTGACGTTCTTGCATTGCTAACAAGAAAATACATACAACACCTCACTGATACCAGGCTGTTCTCATACACCATTCAAAGCTATACCTACGAAAAAAGTAATGCAATGTAATTCATATATATCCCACAAAATCAATTTGTATGTAATCCATTCATATGGGTAGGTAGAAAAACATGGACTTACGGCCAGGAGACTGGTGTTCGTGCCCCGTGTGAAACCAGAAGTCAGCGTTGATTTATTTGTCAGGTAACTTCCGTAGTTACACAACTTCCTGAGTTATTTTATCCCAAACTATAATCTTTTCCTGAACTTAACTAAGTACTTTTTGTCAAGTAACTTCCGTACTTAAGTTACACCACTTCCGGAGTTATTTTAATCCAAACCATGATCTTTATCTAAACCAAACAAAAGTAGTTTTGCTGCCTAAAACTAACAAAGTTGTTTGCTGTGAAGATGGAAGTTTATTTTGAAAATGTAACGAGTAGAATTTGACACGCACAAAAAATGAGGAATAACGTTACATAAGATATCATATGAACAGATGTATGAAGATACGCTGCTGATACATGAGAGTACAATAACAACCCTGACTTGATGCAACACAACAGTTCTTTCCCAGGAGGTCTGCTCCTTTCTCCTCCTTTCAGCCATGCTACTATGGTTCCATCCGTACATTGTTCTCCATTTCCCTGCATGCATCAAAGACGGATCCAGCATTGTTTCCTAGCAACAATGGTAAACACCTCCACTTTTGTTGAGGAAAGCATTATGTAAACATACCATGGATGGAAACAACGGTAAACAAGAATGAAAGCGGACCAGCAGGCCAACAACCCATTGTGAAAAAGGCCTGAATATGATTCTCTTAAGCGTATTCAACTTGTGTCAAAGCATTTACGATCACTGCAACGATGCAAAGCCAGCTGTGTTTTGCAGAAAAGGGCTTGGTTGAACCCCACATGAATCAAAGCAGCATGCTAGATTTATTATTTGCACCCTCAGGGTGATATACAGAACAGAACTCCGCATTACTAAAATATGGAATACACCTACTGTAATACACATATGGAAAGAGATGCTTTTGAGATAAGGGAACCAGAGCAGGTGTAGGCTGGGGGAAATCAGCAACAACAGATAGTTACAGGTACGGGAATCAGCAGCATAACCATCAGTCGCAGAGACAAGTAATTCTCCATTTTTACCTTTTCATTCAATTTGTGTATTTTCCTCTGTGTGTGTGTGTGTGTGTGTGTGTGTCTTTAGGAAATGGAAAATGTGGTCAGTAAGTTGGGAACAGGTGTTGGCAGGCAGGCAACCAGATCATAGATGACCCGGGTATGGCACACGTCAGTCTCAGATGTCCCTTCTGAAAGGAGAAGTCAGGGGAAGGAGATGAGGTGGGAGCAGATGAAACAGCAACAGATGGACCAAAAGAGGAGAGAAAAAGAAGAACAGTGGAGGAAGGTGGGAAAAAAGAAAGGGCGGTGGAAGAAGAGAAAGATAAAGGGCAGAGAAGGGTGCTGGGTGGGTAGTCGGAGAAATGACAGGAAAGAGAGCTCGGCTTGAACGATCTTCAAAAATAGCTGGTAATCATGCCAACATGTATCTTGGGGAGAAGAAGCTGCTTTACATAGAGATGACCCTGATCTGTTGGAAAGACTTAGCGACGGAGGGAGGAGCGGACGGCTGGGACGAAAGGCTGTTCTGATCTATTCTTGTCCTGACCCCACCACCATCCCCCCCCATCGTACCCGGACGCGCTCTGTGAAACCGGACCTCAGTCAGGCCCGTCCTTCGGAGAGAGAGAGAGAGAGAGAGAGAGAGAGAGAGAGAGAGAGAGAGAGAGAGAGAGAGAGGCTTGATGTATGAGGGCGGTCATGCTGTGTTTTAGTAACCGGGCTCATAACGGACAAACTGTGGAGATTTGATCCCGAGCTTCATCACTTTGAATCATCTCTCTCTGTATCTGAGCCTGTTTAACATAGAGAGTACGTACACATGGCCTGCAGGCAGACTTAGTGTCCAATGTATTTGCAACATGTGTGCAAACACTGGGCACAGATAGATTACGAAAATCATCCACCACCAGTCGTCCTAAATGATTATATTCACCATGAAAAAAGTTGAAGCGTGGGCTCGTGGTGAGTAATACACCGGCTCTTCGCTGAGACAAGAGAAGCACAGATGCCAAAGATAAAGATGATCATTACTCTCACGTCCCAAACAAAACACGCAATCTCTCGCCTCTCGATCAAAGACGGCGACACAAACGGACACGCACATTCTGTTTTGCTTCATAAAGAAATATTTCCCTCCTTACAACATTAAATCAAACATCGATCATAATTTATGTCTTCAATAATAACACACTCTGCTCTACATGATCAGAGTATTACAAGACTCCCATCATTCAATTCCCCTCCGTGGGCTGTTATCTTGTAAAAATTGTACTTAGATTGAATTTCCGTCAGCCTATTTACAAAAGCAATCAACTCGAGCGTCTGTAAAAAAAAACATACAATTACCCATAAAAGACAGCGCCCTATAAAGAGTGACCCTGAAAATAATCTCCCTCTGCTCTCGCAGACACACACACACACACACACACAAACTATGCACAGTGGATGCTAATGCTTAATCTTAGCCCTCTCCATTCCATCTCCGATTCTCCCTCACACTGCACCGATGGCTCATCCACTTCCTCCTTACACACACACACACACACACACACACAGTTGTGCCCAGAATAGACACGTGTAATAGTACAGCAGCTAATACATCCAAAGGACTTTTGTGCTTTGCCTTGCACTTTCTTACATGTCTTAATATCTATGATGCAATTTCATCACCCTTTGGGCTTTAATATAGCCTGTGTACAGAGGCTTAAAGGAGCCTAAAGTAACCTTCCAATGAAGAATAAGGCAAGTGAATATCAGATTAGTGGTGAATTAGTGGCAGTCAGAGGTAAAGCGTTTTGAAAAGAGAGCAGCCAGTTGCCAGTTAAGCTTTTCCAATGGCCCCCTCTTTTGGCAAGAAGTAGGAGTTGAAGCGCTCGGCATCTAAACTGCTGACACAGAGAAGTGGCATGCTGGATATGCTGTTTACTACCTTGAAATTATGTGTAATTACTGTACATACATGACAGTGGTTATGTTATTGTGTCAGTTTTAATTTATGTTTGCTGTCAGTCAAGACGGTTTTGGAACACAAGCTGCTTGCTCACCTGAAAGTCGGTGCTGCTTGGTGCTCACTCGGTTGGTGTTCTGGACCACGCAGCAGAGGTGGAGCATGGCGAACATGGCGAGGATCATCACCACGCTCTGGAGCAGCAGGGTGAGCTCAAACTGCTTCCCTATCCTGCAAAGACGCAACCAAAACACCAATCACATTCCAGAGTTTAGATGGAGTTGATATAGGAGAGAACTTACAGAATACAATCTAAAAATAACACAAATTAATATTGTCTTTGCAATAAAAGTAAGGAAGGATAATAACAACAAGAAAACAAGGCATGTATTACATCACAATACTATACTATTCAATTATATGGGATTCATTATAAAACATGTCATACAGGCTATAAGCGACACAGAAAGACCTTATAAATAATACAACCAGATTCTTTAAAGAATCTATTAAAATCCCTCTTCTGCCCCTCCAGTCGGAACAATGACCTGTGCTCTCTGATGTGTAAAACAATTTGAGAAGCCTCAAAGTGAACAGCATATGGCTCAGATTACATAATGAA
Organism: Sebastes umbrosus; assembly: GCF_015220745.1. Lineage (NCBI taxonomy): Eukaryota > Metazoa > Chordata > Actinopteri > Perciformes > Sebastidae > Sebastes > Sebastes umbrosus. Next base: position 29,777,574 of record NC_051272.1, on the reverse strand, counting down.
TCTCATTTTATTCTGTGATTATATTCCTATTCCATTACCATTTCTGACACCAAGACTGATCTGAGGAATGACCTTGTAAATGACCTGGGCCTTCCAAGAGGGAAAAAAATAAAGAAAGTAGACAGAAAAAATCAGAAAGACAGACAAAAACTCATGTTATATGCAAACACAAGGGATGCACGATATATATTGGGCCCGATAAATGATCGTCCGATAATGGAAAATTTATATTATTATGTATTATTCGATAATGGCATTATAGACGATAAATTATCGTCCGATAATGGAAAATTTATATTATAATGTATTATTCCAATAATGGAATTATAGCCGATAAATTATCGGCTGATAACATGAAGCCAAATTGCAATCATTGACTTAAAAGCGCAGTATCTTCACACTCCCAATTCAATAGGTGGCGGAATGCACCTTTAAAGTTGGTTTGCGATCCGCCAATAACCACAGAGAAGAAGAAGAAGAAGATCTAGCGTAGCACGCTCACTAGAGAGCTTAACACGTCGTCGCTGGTGTGGATGTTTTTCACAGATTCAGAGGAAGACAACACGATTGCAATATGCAATATAAGTTTTTCGATGCACTTTACTACATCAACATTTGAACATCCGTAGAGTCAGAATTGTGCTTTGTTTAACAATAGTGTCAACAATAGTGATGCAAGTTAGATTTGATTAGGTCAGGGCTATGGAATATCCGTCTTTGCTCACTACATCTTAGCTTTGTTAACCTCAGGTGTGCATAAACTATAGGTTATGAACTTGTCCCCTAGAAAACACAGGATCCTCCTCCTCCTCCTCCTCCTCCTCCTCCTCCTCCTCACCAGAAGAAGATGCGCAGGATGTTGGCTATGAGCAGCACCAGGCACACTCTGGTGGAGAAGCCCTCGCTGTTGCTGCTCCTCTGGATATCCTGGTACTGTGGCACATAGGGCAGCGCTCCTCCAAACACCATGACGAAGGACGCCATCCAGGACAGCAACGTCCATGAGCCCTCCAAATCCTCCTCCTGCAGAAGCACATCTTCATCCATCGCACCGAGAGGAGCTCAGGGGTGTCCGGGCGGTCTAGAGGTTACACCTGGGAGGCAGCGAAATGAAAGGAATATAATGGGAGTTCAGCAAAGTTGTCACTGATGGATGTTCGGAGGTAGCCAGAGGTCAATAACAGGGCCTGAAATTAACATTCCCCGAGAGCCCATCAGCAGTAAAACGTATTAAGCTGATTGCATTTAAATACCTCAGTTATGTATGGACCGGTTTGTTTTAAATAGCTGTCCCTGCTGACTACACAATACTCTCTGAGCACAAAAAAATCTCATTAAAGCAAGACAATGGCTCTGGGCAGAATGTCCAAACTTATGCAAACTTTAATCTATTTTACAAAAAATAAAATGTAACTGAAACATTAGACTAATAGGCCTTTTTCACTGAAGTCATTTTGACATGTCACAGTAGGTAAAGCAGTTTTAAATAATAAAATGAACGATGGCTGAATTAGCTGCTTCAGTTTCCTGGTTTTGTGCATGCCGGCTCACTGTAACACAGTGAAACTTACTCTTGGGTTCATTCTTGAGGTTATAAAGTCCACACTAGAGAATTTATATATTCTTATCAGTCTTTAACATGCACAGCAGCAGCAGCAGCAGCAGCAGGTTTCAGCCCTGGTGTTACTCTTCCTACTGTGCATTAAAAACTGTTAAATGTGTGCAGACTTTTTTCTGTAGCTACTGTACATATTTAGGTAACATCTCTCAATGTTTTTAGGTTAAGCATGCCAGTATTTCCCTTTTCCTACATTCTGTTAAGGTTACCAGCCCTTGGCAAATCAATCACAAAATAGAATTTAACCCATTGACTGATTAGTCTGTCAAAAAATATGTGTAATTCATTACTTTTTGATCATTACTTGTTTTATTCATTTAGTAAAACATTTGGCAATTAAAGCTTGCTTTACTTATTTGCCTTTTAACCTCTTTAACTCCTTGAGGACGCCGGCGACCTCAGCTGATCTTACAGTCTTTCGGAGGCTATAGCAGGCTCAGAGCTAGAATGTAGATATGGTATCATATTAAACTAAAAAACCAAGTGCTGGTACTGGTACCAACCATCATCTTAGCTTGTCGGAAAGGAGGATTAATAATGGTCCGAAGTTAGGCTAAATTTTGGTGAGGAAAAACTGTCATGGCCATTTTCAAAGGGGTCCCTTGACCTCTGACCTCAAGATATGTGAATGAAAATGGGTTCTATGGGTACCCACGAGTCTCCCCTTGACAGACATGCCCACTTTATGATAATCACATGCAGTTTGGGGCAAAACCAAAGCAGTTTTTTTGCATGCAGTAGAAATGTGTTATTTTTGCTTTTCTAAAATGATGTATTTTAATTTTTCTGCATTCTGGGGTCCCTAAACAGTCTTGGAATTGAATAAATTGGGTATCACTGTAAAGAGACTAATGGATTCAATGAGCCCAATTATATTAATGTGTGATGATGGTAGTCCCCATAGTAGCCATTTCATATAGTGACACCGTTTTTTTTTTTTAAACTTTAAAGCCACAAACTAGAGACCTAGAGCATTCAGAGGATGGATGGCTTTCCAGGTAGATTGACAATAAGGGGGTTTCTGAGCAGTTTCCAGAACAGAACTACTCGTCATCCAATCACCGAAAAAATGCAATTCTTGCAGAAATCTCCAAATGTCAAAAGTTTTTGATACCAAATCACAGCATGGCTTTTTCTATGGTGTTCCTCAATGTCTTGGAGTCTTAATGTGGTATTTTGGAGGGATTATTGATAAAACAAAAATAAAAAATAAAAAATAAAGTTAGATTTTGCACCAAATCTGTGGAAGAAATGATATCAACACAAAAATTGCTGCAACAATTTATGAGACATATTACAGCGTGGAGATTGCCATCTTATACTTATATCATAATATTCTAAACCCTTATACACTTTCACAATGTATTTTAATTAATTAATTAATTAATTAAATAAGAGGTAAGAAGAGGTTAAAATGAATTTATGGTGCAAATTATTAGTTCATCAAATAATAGTGATATATTCCTCAACATGCAGTGCATGCAGTTTATGCCCATACACAGTCATGTACATGCTGTACAGGCAGAGATGGTCACATCTGATGATAAAGATAATGTGAATGGAACTAGTGCAACAGGTCTACATGCATACTGTGTGTACGGTATGTACTACTACGTATAAACACTGACTCTTAACTAGGTTTCCCCATTGTATTCCAGCTGACTCTATGACCAGAGTGAGCAGAGTAGCTGTAGAAAGATAATAATCATATACTTTTAAATAGTTATCATACTATGAATATTTTGGCTGTGCAGGACACACCTGCATCTTGCAAATTACTTTTTTCTATCATTACACAGACATAATCAGTAAAGTAGGCTCACACATTTACAGAAAGGTACAGATGTGGGTGAAGTCAAAGATGTGGAAACGTCCCACAGAGAGAAAGAGGTGTGCTGGGTGGGAGGTGTCAGTATTAGCTGCCACAGTGTGGAGATAAAATACAAATCTGTGTCTCCTCCTGCTAACTGACTTCTCTCTGACAAATACTCTACAGGTTCTTCACTCTGAGTGTTCACACGGTTTAACACCTATGATATATTACCAGGCTGTCCTCCTGTCTGCTGCACAACTACTTAAAAAAAGTGGTGTTTTGTGCCATATGCTATAGCAGGCATTCTTGAGGGCATAATAACATCAGTTACTAAAGGTTAGTAATCTCAAGAGCAACCCACAGAACAAATAGAGTGATTCATTACATTTCAGACAATGTGGTTTGTAATACAGATAAACAACTCCTTGGAAATGGGAGTGGCATGTGGACATGCTTGATGTAAGAGCCAGTATGTTGCTGTTGTGTACACACACAAAACCATGACCTACAAATTCTGAGCAAATAGTGAGAAGTGCAGGGAACTAACTGGCGAGATGTTATTTGTGTGTGATTCTTAGTGTGGCTGTGTAATAACAATATATTTTCATTGTCCAATCTAAAACAGAGGGCCAGCATAAATATAAACTCCTTTGCCAAGTCACACACACATACTCGGCAGTCAGTGTCAGCTGATAAGTCACTCGGTATAGCTTAGAGAGCCAGTCAACACAGTAGAGGAAGGAAATAGTCATGACAAAATAATAAAAAAAACCTCACCAGCAGGTTCTCTGGTGGTGACTTCTTATTACACCAGGTGTATGATTTGCTGATTTCAACACAACAGGAGATGCAGACTGTACTTGGAGCACTGAGAGTCATCCCGAAGATGAAAAGGGTCTGATTACCTATCGGACATATGTTATTTCACATAACTCAGCTGCCAGTAAGGACTTAAAAAGGTCAATATTGCAGCCAAGAGGACCTCACTGCTTAGGAGGATAAGGCCAGGCGGGTGGATCTTGTGGAGCAAAAAGCCAATTCTCAAGTTATCTACCTCACAGTGTATGTCTCCCTGTGATTTCTGTAAAGCTTTTAAGATTATTAATAATGCAAAACTGCAGAACAGCCCTCCATGAGAGTGTCTTTTTTTATAGGTTTCCTGCAGTTAAACATTACTCAAGAATGTAACAATCCAAGGTGTCTTCAGCTATTTCCTTCTGCCTGGTTGTGTGTGTGAGTAAACCATCACACCCACACACACCACAGGCTAGACTAAATGTGTTGGGCCACCTCTAGTAACAGGACATGCTGTGTTATGCAAGCAAAGCATAGCTTCATGGGGCTGGGTCACTAACATGTCTGAACATTGATACAGGCATCAATTTAGGGCAACTACAGTAACACAGCACACTAAGAAAACACATATTACACAGTCTGGCTACACTGTTAAGGATGTATATTAGTATATGTAGTACGTTTAACCACTCTGAGCTAAACTCTAAAAGCCAAGTCTGCATCTTTTGTTCTAAATGGGCTATTTTTAGCAGAATTTAAGCTTCAACGTTTAACAGGTAAACTATGGACAACTTCCAACTTTACTTACCAAGTCATTCACTTTCCTTCAGCTTTATCAAAACACCAACTCGCACACGGACGTTTCAGCGTCAAAACACACACTTCTTCTGCTTCCCCCCTGTCAGCAGCTCCAACTATCAGATCCCAACTCGGTCTAAAAAGAGAAGAGATGTGCACGCGCCTGGAGGCACATAAACACACGCGCACACAGATGCTATACAGTAGTTGTTCACTTACTTTCACTTTACTTCCTTTACTTATCAAACATGCAGGTTGTTGTTGTTGGGGCACTTTAATGGGATGCAGCCTAGTTGTAGTGAACACATTCTTTGGATGAGTGCCGTTTATGGTCTTCTCTTTAAAAGCCAGAAGGGTTAATCGAAACTACTATAGTGATGTGTCGGTTGAGAACGAGCCGGTTCAAAGAGCCGGCTCCTTTAAGTGAACGAAAAGAGCTGGCTCCCGTACGAGAGCCGTTTTTTTTTAGTTTTTTTTTATTTATTCAAGGCAGAATGATAGGATGATCTTCTCCGCGCCACGGGCACTCCATGCACTCTTGGTATGTGTCCACAGGGGCGTTTTTTATCGCGAGGGGACGCGACGCTTCCCAACATTGGACGCTTGGTGGGCTCTCACTAGACACAAGGCTGTCCCCACCTGATTGGACAAACGCTTTCCCTCCGCGGGCTGCTGCTCTCAGCTTTCAAACCGGAAACAGTATGGAGGCTCGTTTGGAAACTTTCTTCTCTCATTTCACGAAAATAGTTCACCGAAATGTGTTTATGAAAACATTTGAGGCGAGAAATAAGCCATAGAGTTGCTGAATCTGTCTTTATTTTGGATCAACAACGTTTATTTTATAAGATTCTCGGATGTTTCGAGAGGCGGCGAGTCGCGTCGGACGCCTGTGATTTGCATAAAGTAGACGAGCCCTCAACTTTATGCAAATGAGGAGCGGGCGTCGTGACACTCCATTTCTCGAATCACAACGCCACGCTACCAGAATGCATTGCGCGGCTGCTTACATAGCCAATGAATGGGGAGCGTGGAAAGCACGGAGCCTGTGTACACGTACCATTACTGTGACTGAATGTTGTGTTATTGACGTTCGTGCAACCAATCAGGTGATGACAGACAAGGAGCATACCATCAAGCAGGGAGGGGCGAGGTTGCGCAGCGCGCTGACGGTCTACAGGTACAGAGCATGAGGGAGAGGTGGAGAGAAAGAGAGAGAAGTGCGGTGCACGAATAGCAGACAAGATGAGTGACAGTCGGAAACGAAGCAGCATTTAAAATTATGGTATTCTGGAAATTATAAGGTTTAGTATAATTATATTGAATAGTTTAAGTGATATATGTGCACACATACTAATCATAGGTCAAAACAGCGCTAAATTTGGCTGAATTATAAAAGGCAGAAGTGGTAAAAAACGAAGAGCCGTTTGGGAGCCGAAAGAGCCGGCTCTTCTTGGTGAGCTGAGCCAAATGATCTGGCTCACTAAAACGAGCCGGAATTCCCATCACTAGTACGCTCATCGTTCAAAAACTCAATGTCCCACAATTCTTAGCTCGTTGACACAGATCTCGCGAGACTTGGTGTGTTGTGGAACAGCTGACGGTGCGGAGGGTGGTGCGAGGGTTTTGCTAGAAGAGTTACAAACCTGATAGTGGGAAATAATCGACACACAGCTTCTTGAATATAAGTACTGTTTAGGCACTGGTAATACTTTACACCACAACATGGCTGAGACGGATCCCAAGTCGGTGCAGGACCTCACTAACGTGGTGAGTCGTGATAGAGATAGCTAGCGTTAGCTACAGCAGGCTAGTGGATGCTAACGTTTAGCTAGTTAGTAAGCAAAGGTTAGCCAGAGTATATATGTTGCATTTCATGTTGTTTATTTGTTTGTATAATTCATTAGGGTGTATGAGCTCTTCGTGTTAAACGTGTTTACTGAAGCCAGAGCGTCCTGGCTGTTTAGTAACGTTATGTAACGTTTAATGGTCAGTAGGGCTTTTACGTGACATCATCCAGTCACAGCCCAGTGGAGCCCAGTGGAGCCCAGTGGACCGCAGCAGCAGCATTAGTTACATACACAATAAGTTATGCTGCTGTGTAACGTTACTGCTGTAGAGACGCGTGTTCTTGTAGTCATTGTTAATTTCCATCATAGTGAACAATGTGTAGTTTCACTCACATAACCTGCACAATTCAGTGCGTTAATGGTACTTATTCTACTACACGGTAAAGGTGGCTGGGGTAATGTTGTCATGGAGATGTTGTCATGGAGATGAGCATAAGAGTACCCTCCCAAACTTTTAACCATAGCATATTATTATGCCTTTAATACTTTTTCCCTATATTCTTTCTTTATACTCACTTTTGTATTCACATAAATTGTTGAGCTTCTTTTAAAAACCCATCCAATCCTTTTTCTCTTTACCTTAGACCACTTACACACCAAAAAACTGACAATAACCTGATATTTTCAGGTGGAATTTCAGTCTTTCTCACTGTGCAATATCATTTTCCAGTTGTGCAATTTTGTTAAGTCTGTTTATTGTCAATACTGTACATACTGCTCTTATTTTTTATACTTCCTTCTATTTAAATGGTTCATATTTTGTTACACTTTGTTTACTGTAGCTCTTTTTTACTGTGTTAGCTGATGCATCTTGTTTTTTGCACTATCCCCTTTGCTGCTGTACACTGCGGGACTAAGAAAGGAATATCTTTCTTTCTTTCCTTCTTTTCCAGGACGCCCAGTCATACACTTTCTATTCATGTTTTTATCATTTTATCATACTGCCTATTGAGATAAGGGTACCTCTTAACCACAAGTCTTTGGGGCATATTAAACTGTTTATTATTGTCTGGGGACACTACTTTAGAAACCACTGCTTAAGAGCCACATTATGTGATGGGCAGCAATGCACCAAAATGCAGAGATACAGAATAGTATGAACTTGTTGTGAGTTCTTTGTATCTGCACATACGTATGCTTATCAGTGAATTAAAGAAACATCTCCCATGGTTACTGAGCTTTTACATTGTTGTCAAGGAAACTAGATACTTTTGTTATCATTACTTTTTAAATCATTCATAGACCACAGGCATGGTGCATTAGAGTGGGAGTGCTGCTGATGTTTTTCAGTGGCAGAGGTATTGTTAATAGTAAACAGTCCACTGAATGCGTCAGTACTTAAATCCTCTTGATTTTGTCATCCTCAAATTAAACTGGTGAATTTGATGTACTGTATGGATGCCATCTTCAGTGAACCAACTTTAAATCAGTAGATTCATGTATTTGTGGCTTCATTGTTGCACTAACGGTATTTGCGCTGTTTGTTTCACAGGTCCAGACACTGCTGCAACAGATGCAGGACAAGTTCCAGACCATGTCAGACCAGATCATCGGGAGGAATATCCTAACTAATTATTTAAAAGGGCGCCTATTGTGGTTTTGTGCTTTTTTCCCTTTCTCTAAGTGTGTTATATCGTTTTTTTGTGCATGTAAAAGGTCTGCAAAGTTACAAAGCTTGAAGTCCACGCCAAAGGGAGTTACTCTCCTCCACAGAAACACCTTGCTCGAAGTCCCGCCTTTTCTTCTATAACGTGGTGATGTCACTAAGTAACACACTTTGCTTAGCGGCTAGTTTGACATGCCTTCAAACAAAACTAGTTAGAGCGGAGCTGGAGCGGAATCTGAAGACCTAGATTTGGTTGACCAATCACAACAGAGGGCCAGCTGACCAATCAAAGCAGACTGGGCTTTTCAGGATGGGGAGCAGGAGCTCCAGCAGAGCATTTCAGGCAGAAAAGTCAAGCGTTTTTGCATGTAAACATGTTCTAGTAGAAACCCCAAATGCAAGTATGCACCTGAAAATGAGCATAATAGGTCCTCTTTAAAATGAGGCAATCAATTGTTCATTGAATAAATGCATGAAGGTTCTGAATTTTAATCTAGTTTAATATAATAATGGATTGACATCTCAATGGTGGACTGACAGACTGACCGACTGACCTAGACATCATTTTACCCATTTAACAGCAACTTTGTGAGTTATGTTAATTATGTGCCTTAACTGCTTCTCCACTCGATGAGATGAGCACGCGCATTGATGACTTGGAGAAAAACATCGCCGACCTGATGACCCAGGCTGGTGTCGAAGAGATCGAGGCAGCGCCGGAAAAGGCTAAAGAGGGTCAAGGCTCATAATGAAGGTAAGCGGTACACCCATCTAGCTTTTGAAACACTAGTTTACCCAAATAGCTTTTATTCATGCTCTCTATGTTGCTTCAAGGTCTATGATCGCGTCCCTTTTGACCCATGAAGCTTAAGAATATATAGATATCAGAAGATTGGATGACTAATGTATTTTGCCATTAGTTTTAAATATCTGTTAATCATTTGATTAAAGGGGAACACCACCCAAATAAAGAATTTGAATATGTTATTTCCATGGCCTAGGAAAGTTCAATCAATATGTGTGAACATACATCCTCTCTCTCAAAGCCAGAAACCAGATAAGTAAGTCTCAAACTTGTGATGTCATAGGGAATAAAATCTGGAGCTGCTCCATAGACAGTGACTGGAAGAATGGGAAACAGAAAATGTTCCCATATACTCAGAACATTCCTCTGGGTGCTCTCTGTGTCATCTATATACCATCTCTCCCAAAGCATTGTCTATGGAGCAGTTCCACACTTTATACCCTATGACATCACTTCAAGTTTGAGTTTTAGCCATAGAACAGAGGGCTGGTGGCCAGTGGCAGCGCCGGGTCTAAACGGTCCCTCCGACAAGTTACCTAGCTAACTTGCCAGCCAGCTGTCTCCGGGAGCTGCGTTCGTTCTCTTACCGGCGAGGTGTGACCACACTTTACGGCCCCATTGCCCCAGTGTGTTCAACAACAATCAACATTTTCTTTTGTATTAGATTTGATTTCTATGGTTTCAGCACTCTAGTTTTTGGATTTGGGAGAGAGTTGTTCATGTCTACTAATATGTTTGGGACTGTCTTAGACCGTAGGAGCAGCATGAATGAATTTTGAAAATGGGCCTTTAAGCATATTGTGTTAAAGGAACTGTTTGTAAGAATCAGAAATTGGTTTTGACAGCGACACCTGTGGCCGTTAAGTTAACGAAAGTCAGCGTCCTGTTGCTCGCGCTCGCCCGTGTGCACACGCTAACTGAATGTGAGCGAGCATCCGTCAAAACAGTGAGGCGACACACATCAGCTAAAACCACCATATCACTTTATATTTCAGCTGCTTGGCAGTAATGTTAGCTGACCAGACGGAGGTCTCTCCATGAAACGCTGCTGATCCTAGTGTTGGCTTTTCCTGCTTCCGCCTCCCGACCGCGGCCGGATTTAATAGGGGAGACACCGGCTCCCGGTCGGAGACGATAACGTAGTATCTCGCTGTGGAGCCCCGTCACTTCACAAGCCACGGGAAACCTCTGTTGGTCTGGAGGAGCTGCAGCATTGATTTCTGCACAAACGTCCACTGTACATTCACGAGATATTCTCAGAGCTAAACTAACTCTTCTGCAGTGTGTAGTGAGCGTGCATGCACGTGTAGAGGTGGAACGAGAACGGGCGCGTTGTGTGAGTGAAGGCAAGCAGGCAAAGGAGCAGAGTACAGCAGAGACTCCGGCCAAAGCTACGGTCTCAATCTCGTCCTCCGACCGCGGCCACACTGTTTTGCAAGACGGTCTTCACTAGATAGAACTTTTTGCGGTTTTGGTGCTTCTGTGTAGTTTGTGTTGGAGTCTGAGTCTGAACAGCATAGCCACACGCGAGCGCGCACGTGACACCGACCCGGATTGATTTATATGAGTAAGAAGTTACAAACAGTCCCTTTTTAATTTTGCTTTGTCAGATGTAAATGTGGCAAAATGCTTGTGTGTTTATAAATGAATTTACACACACCATCTGTTTTGTCTGTCCCGCAGGTTTGGTGTGAAGTCGATCCTATATTCAGGAGCAGCAGACTTTTCCATTCTGATAATGACTTCTTTTGATTTGGTGTGTCGTTCTGTGAAATGCTTTTTTATATATTGAATATTGTGATAAACGGTTACAGTTAAGTAATGACTTGAAAAGTTGAACGTTATTTGTAAGCTAGAATAGTGTGATGAACTGTAAATGCTCGTGTGCAGGAATGCAACTTAAGGATTTTTTGCGCGGCAACCCGGAGGTTATTTCGCCGCCATCATATATCATAGTTAATTAAATCCCATGAGGCGATGGGGACAGTTTTGCTCTAGCCTGCGCTGAGAAGTAGAACCCGCAGGCTAACAGGCCGTTGGAACCTCCATCCCTATCAACATGGGAAATGGGCATCTGAGGCCTGTAGTGTTTTACAAACCGCACTGTTACTACCAAGGTGTGGGATGCATTCCAATTTCAACTGATTTTTCTTCTATTAAAGCTATTTAATACAATGCTGTCTGTCATGTATTACATAATAAATATTTGGCCAGGTGCTGAGTGAATTTTTAGAAATATAAATAACTCCAAGGTGCTAAGTGTTTTTCTGTATTTATTTTTTTAAGCCGGAGTTGTATTTTATCATGCAAATTATCTGGAATGTCTGTGTTGCATGTTTTTTTGATCTATATTGTTTCTAATGTGTTGAAATGACAGTTCATTAATACACTAAGCTGGGGAATTGGGAATTTACCTTCTATAATGCTCAATAATATGTTTTTAACTGACATTTAATGTGTACAGAATTAGAGGTATTTGCAACAATATCCACTCAAGTGTGTCACTTCACTGCATAATAGGAACCTTTTATTCAAATTAGTGCAAACACAAAGTTTACAAATAAAAAAACAACTAACCAATAAAAATAAAGTGCCAAAAACATCAAACAGAAATGAACAGCAGTATACGAAACGTGTCACAAAATCTAATGAAGTACAACATCAGTCCATGAACATATTATGAATGCAATATTAAAGTTCTGTATGTATTATAAAGTGATTGGTTCCATAATTGCATCTTAGGATCAGCTTATGAGACTGGGGTTTTAAGAAGCTTAAAGTCAGAACTCAAAGTCTGCCTCCGTCATGTCGATGGCCCAGGCGAACTTGTCCCTTTGGGTCTTACTGTAGATTTTTTCTACAAGTACCTCCATGTTCTTACACCTGAACAAATGGAAAAATTATTGTTAAGCAAAATAAATAGTTGAACCCACCAGTTGATCTTCTAACAGGTCTCAAAATCGTTTTCTCTTAAAAACAAGCACACAGGAAGCCAGTAGGAGAATATCAACACTGATAGAATACAATGATTTTATGGGTCTTATAATATACAGTTAACCTTTTGAGCATGTTTAGTATAGAGTGACTATGGGAAAGAAATTGGTGCTTTTACTGTATGTTTGCAGCAAGGTTATAATAGTTTTGAATTTCCAATTAGTTTTTAGTTTTGACTTTTCAATTTCATGTTAGTTAATTTTTACTTAGTTTTAAGAGTTTGTATGTTGTTTAAGTTTAGTTTCAGTTTCACAGGAAAGTTCAGTTTTAGTTTTTATATATTAAGTTTTTGTTTGTTTTTGTTAGGGCAAGCTATAATGTCTCAGAAGTATGTAGCAAAATAAATGGTTGGAGAACTGTGTAAGAATGGCCATAATGTTTTATCTTCGTGCTACTTTAGTGTCCGATGTGAAGCAATTGCATTATAGTGTCGTCTCCTGGAGCGTCAAGTCCGTCAATTCCTGTGGTTCAATGTCAAGAGTTGACAGAAATTCATGCCGTCTCCTTTTTTTTTTCCTTCAGTTGTGATATATTATAGTTAAAAAACTAAAACTGAAATGCCTTTACGTTTATTTTTATTTTATTAGTTTTAACCAGGAAATACTGTTTCAGTTTAGTTTGAGGTTTTCTTGAAGGCTATAGTTTTTAGTTTCACTTTACTGACAATAGTTTTTCTTATTTTAATTTACTATAATAACCCTGGTCTGGAGATGAACAAATTATTATTAAGAATAAATATGAGCAATATAGAACATCATAGCTAAAAATGTTTACTTTGATGTGGAAGAGAGAAAAACTACAGATAGAATAACAGAAATGAAAAGGTTTGAAGCACAAATTGTTTAAATTCAACATTATAAATGCTATGTATTATATTTTTCTGGTAACTAAGTTACGCTACTGCAGACATGTTTTATCCACAATCATCATTTCAATGAGCCTATAGAAAAGATTCTCTATTTTACAAAGTCACCTTGTTTTTCTGCATTATTGACATTGCATTGATAAGTGTTAGCTAGCTTCCTGCTATATGTGAGAATCTGTTTGCAGGCCAGAGTAGACAAATCATTACATTACAAACATTTATTATATCTCCGATTATAGATCTCAACACAGCGGCGTATTAGGGCCGTTGTAGGTTAAAAAAAAATAATAATAATTACGGAGCCGGAGGAGTGGGGTAATATTCTGAGAAAAAAACTCTGAATTTCTGAGATTAAAGTCATAAACATAATAGAAAAAAATCTCAAATTAGCGGGATTATAAAGTCTGAAATTTACAAGAAAAAAACTGAGCGAGGCGAAGGTCCTGAAAGATACATATACAAGTTTTCTTTCTTGTTCTTAATGTGTTCTTTTATGAAAATAAGTACCAATATCATAGAAGTTACGTCTATCTTTGACTACATGAAGGCATGCACTGACACTTTTACCCATCACTGTCAGTGTGAAGAGGAAACAACACAGATAAGTGCTTGTGTTGAACCACAGATTATGGTGAATTATGTCCTTAGAGTTAGCTGGGTAGAGGGACGTCTGGAATAACCTGCTTAGTGTTCTGCACCCTCAACCCGGCCCCTGCCAAACAGATGAGAATGGATGAATGGAGAGTCCGCCACAATATATAATGCATATATTATAATAATAATAATATATTTTGCACTCTGTGGCTCACGTTAACGCAGTGTTTAATGATGGCATAAGTGGGATGAGGCTGATCCAACCTCGCAAAGTGAAGCAATGTGGTTCCTAAACAAAAATACCCCACTATTTTTCATTACCACAGTTTTGCACTCCACTATTTTCCGAGGTTTTTGTCTCGTAAATTTCCGACTTTATAATCTCACAAATTTGTGATTTGTTCTAGTAAATTTGGCACGTGAATCTCAGAGAATATCCAAGTTTTTTTTCTGGTAAATTTATGACTAATCTTGGAAGTTCTGAGTTTTTTTCTCTGAATATTACCACCCTCCCCCGGCTCCATTACTTTTTTTTTTTTTTTTTTACCTACAATAGCCCTAATACGCCGTTGTTTAATAAAAATCAAAGTGAGTCTAATGATCTGTAAACTTGTTGCTTTAACTTTGCTATTATACTATAAATGCTGTGCTGCTGTCCAGTTTGGGTACTTGTAGAGCGGATGACTCAGTTTTTCTAGAGAGGTAGGTGGTTTGTTTACACAGAACTGTTTTGTTCAGATCCACTGAGCTGAACCTGCCTGGTTGGCCATGTAACTCAGGTTACTATGGTGATTTTACACTGATTACAAGTGAACCAGCTGCACAAAACTTGAAATAATCTTGCTTTGTGATACAGACCCCAGGTGGAGGTGGTCCAGGTGGTTCTATTTGAAAAGCCACATTTGTCTGTGTGCTCTCACGTAGGAACCCAGGTGGCATGAATTTAAGCAGCAGGTATGTACAAGTGTTTTCATCAAGGCATCAAGGTTGTTTAGAGTGTGTGTATGTTAGTGTTGACTCACCAGGCCACGCTAATGCGTGGGTCCAGGTAGTTGAGCTTGGAGGTACCCAGTGCAATCTCTTTGTTTTCTTCTTTGTCAGTCGCCTGGACCTCCATCTTCAGCAGCTGCTCCTCACAGCGCTGCACTGCTACCTTCTTCCGCTCCACCACTCTGACAGAAAACATATACAAAAGGCAGGTGCAATACAGTCTGACACCTCTGGTAGAAATACGGTAGAAATAAGACTCCTGATGTGGTCTTTTAATGTGAATTCTTTCCACATTTTGGGCAAGCAAAAAGGAGTGTGCTTTAATCAGTATGCAGTCTAATTCAGAAGATGTTTTGTGTAAATAACTAGAAGTAGTAGTAAATGTCCAACCTGCAGAAAACTAAACAGTCAATGTTAAATACTCTCAGGGCTACGGGTGATAGGCAGCACAACACACCACTGTGTAGGCTCAAATGGTTTACCTTCACTATTGAAAAATCTCACCAGACGTCCAGTAGGACTAAGTAATCCTTTTCTATGCACCACTCAATACTACATAATGTTCTCTGAAGTCTAAACAAATATTTCGATCACGAATTAAAGGAAATACACACAGAAAAGCAGCGGTCCATTAAGTCTCGTCTGTCTTTCTGCACTGCAACGTACGACTAGCAAAGTGTTTGTAATTGCCTTTTGGCTCCAGGCACAAAGACAAAAAATGAACAGCAGTGAAGCTCATCTCTGGGAGTTAACAGCCGGGCTACCACCCCGACTAACATGATATATCACAGTCAATATCTTACATTTCCTATAGCTTTAACCTACAGCTCCTTATTCACAGTGAAGCAGTTACAGAGTATGGTGAAAAAAGAGAGCTCTCCGAAGTCGACCAAAAAAAGCGACATCGTAGTTCACAGTTCACTAACTAACTATTTTACAAAAAGGATGTGAACATTGTGGCGATAAATTACAGCACCCTCGTTCTTGGATTTTGATATAAAAAATACAAATAAATATATAATTTTTTGCATATATTGTTAAATAGGTGCATGATATGACCGGGGAGTTGCTCTAAAAAGGGTTAAAAAGACATTTTTCATTTTTATTCTTTAAACCAGGGTACATTTCTATTAGTATTTGTTGTCAATCATTTCTAATTATTTTAAGGTTCCACATCTTGCTGTTTTTTTCAGCACTATTGTGACACTTACGTCTGCAGCTTGGGGTCTGGGCTGCCTTTGGTCTTGGCCTCCTTCTTGGCCTGTTTCAGCTCCGTCTTTGCTAGGGCCAGCGTTTCCTTTCGAGCATCAATCTGGATGGGTGCACATAAGGGCATGTTTTTATATGTGGATTACTCTTGGCTTCAAAATATCATTGACTGGGCTGGAAAGGTTACAAACATTCACTGTCTCTTGAAATCTGCCCCTGGCCTTCTTTAAATAAACTGTTATGAAAAAGATCATCATCCCCCGTAAATGTTAATGTGATGAATGATTGTGTCCAATAAACCGAGTCGAGCTGTTCTTACCCTGGCCTGGAGGTTAGCCATAGACTGATCAAAGGTCTTTGGCGCCGCCCGCTGGTGGTTACACAGAATGGCAACTGCTCTGTTCGCCCTGTTGTAGGACAGCAGTTTCTCTGCAGCATTGTCGGACTCTTTGGAGGGTGACAGAACCAGTTATTTTTACAGGAAAATCCCACTGAGAGCACGTAACTGACCAGAATTACGCACAGGAATTGAAAAAGATTAAACCATGCTGGTGTCCCTGATGTTATTATTGCCCACCCACCATCTGCACCACAAATCTTGACCTTGAACACACACACACACATACAAAATTACAGGCTGCTGCTATTTCATTTCATTTATTCAGATCCCTATAAGCTTCATCTATTCCTCCTGGGGTCCACACAACACACACACAACGACCACGTGCCATCCTGCAGATTGGCTCTCAGTGGCAATCCAGAAACGAGAAGATGAGTGTGACACTTCTATCTCTGAATGAGAAACGGTGAGAGGCAGCCAATGGGACCCAGATAAGAGTGAGGCAGAGACAGCACAGCACTGTGTACAGTGATAATGTGCTCCTGCAACCTGACGTCAGGGTATCTTAAATTAGGCAAGCTAAAAATAAATAAAAAAACATCAAAGGTGTGGCAGTTTTATCATGGGACTCCATGACACACGCAGTCAGGTAATGAGATTATGATTACTGATCCCTGTCTAGCTGCTTTAAAACGCTATTTATGTCATGTTAGACTGCTTTTATAGCATAATGAGTGTGTGTGCCTTACTGTTTGAGAGCTCTTTGAGCTGCTGCTGTAAGGTGATGGAAGCGTTGTATGTCCTGAAGACCTTCGCAGTCAGACCGGCCATGAGAGAACTCAAGTGCTTGTTCAGCTTGGTCGTCTGCCAATGACAAATGGGAAGAGAGAGCCACAACACATTCACAACAGTGTGGCATACGACAAAATACTGTACACCGTCATCACAACACCATCAAGACCAAGTGAATCAAAACTCCACCACTAGGTGGCACTGTGGCATCGTGCCACTGCAGTGTTTAAAGCGTCTGTAATGTACCATAACAAATAAAACGCATACAACACCATCTCTGCCTTCATTATCATCATCAGCCATTAGAGCAGGGAGATTAAAAAAAGACCACAGTACCATTTCCCCCTCTGACATTTCCGTAGGTATTATAACAAGTTAGAGCTGTCGCAGCCAGTGGTTAGATAGCCATTAGCTCCTGTCAAATGGCTGCAGCTTCAACGGAACAGCACAGAGATGAAACAAGAGTTAACAGTGGAAAGGGGCGCACGCTGGTGTGAAGGCAAAAAACAAACACGTACGCTCGCCGCACACATAACTGACGTGAGGTGCAAACACGTGGATTTGAGGAGGCAAGATAGCGAGTGCATTTTTTAAAACAGAGATGAAAAGCTCACAGATGGGGGAAAAGAGAAAAGACATTCAGATGAGCTCACTAGCCCTGGCAAGAGAAGGAATAATTCTGATGATTCTGGTGAGGATTGCAATAATGATGTGGTTTGGTTTAATCAGAGCGGGGTCACGACCCGGCTGTCTGGGGCCACACACGAGTGTGCGAATGTTTCTTGCTGCAGGAGCCTATTAAGAGTCAGGGTTTCCATGTATACATATGTGTGCATGCATGTGCTGGAAGGCGAACAGGTACACACAAACACACACACACGCAGTCGTTGCTGTCGTGCCTGACTTGCTAATGAGCTACCTAACTCTGCCCCTGCAATGCTAATGAAGGTGTCTGCAAGTGTGAGGGGCAAGTGTGATAGCTCTCACACCCCCAAACTCATCCATGTCATCTCCTGAGGTATTATTACAAGCTGCCATTACTGCAGAACTAATTTCCTATCTATAACGCAGGTTGCTATGTACTGGAACTTTCTCATTAACATACTGCTAAACAATTTTGTGGTGATGGCAACTAATGCCAGGGAGACAACATAGACTATTGCCATTATAAACTAGCTATGATGATGTGCTTTTCATTTTTTCACTGGGTGCTCTCTGCCATCAGTTCCCTGTTTAAAAAAAAAAAAAAGAAAAGGTGGAAGGGATACAATAGAGTGGAGGGAAAATGAAATGTGCCCAAATAAAGCAGCTCGTAGGGACTATACTATACAGCCGCTAGTAATTTAATATTTGACTAAAATGTAGTTGAAGAAATCCCTCTGAGATTATAGTCTACCTGAAAACGCAGGTAGCGTGTTTACTGTAGCTCTAATGACATGGACTCTGGAGAAGAAGCTTCTAGACAAATCTGACTAACACCTGCATTTTCAGCTCAGCATCAGACATCATCAACATGATGCGTGTGAATGGGCCTATGTGCGTGCGCAATCACCACGGCATCTAACATTGAGGAGCACTCTTGCTCTCTCTCCCTATGAAATGCCATTCATTACAATTAAATGTTTGCAACACTGAACGCTTACAAGTATTTGAAAGCACCGGCAACATTAAAGCTGGAGTAGGCAGGTTAGAGGAAATATGATTAAAAAAAAGGTTGACAGTAGTGCATGAGACAGGTAATCTGAAAAAAAAAAAAATCCTGTTCCTCTGTGTCCTCCAGTGCTCCTGATGGAATCTGCAAGATTTCACAGACCGGAGGAAAACAACAAATCAGAGCTGAGTTGGAGCCTTGTCGTCTCTGAGCAGCTGTCAATCACTCACAAACTGATCAAACTGTCAAACTAGGAGAGCTGATCAAATATGAATGAATATTCTGTTACTCTAATGCCTATCTCTCACGTAAAGTATTTTCAGAAACATCTTGTAGTGTACTGTTCAGCTGTAACATGTGAAAGTTTGTGACCCCGGCTGCCATGTTGAGATCAGCTGAGGAAATACTAAGCACCGCCCACCAGCCGGAGCAAACTTTCCCATTTTACAGCTAAACGGTACACTACAAGATGTTTCTGAAAACATTTGAGGTGTTAATTATTGTCATTACACTTAAATGTTGTGCAGATCAAAGAGGCAATTAAATAAAAAAATGTTTTTTTCAAGGTCTGATTCTGTCTCTACATATTAATTGTTCAATAATGTTTTGTTAAATGCCAAGAACAATTAAAAAAAAAATACATTTTTGTATTTTTTTATAGCAAAATCCTTTTCTGTTTTCGTGCTGTAAAACATTCACACATTTTTGACGGTTCATCTTGAACTCAGAGGCAGTTATATACAGTAAATGCCCACTTTTGATCAATCAAATCAAATTTTAAGGATTTGATTTAAATCCACTCCATGAATGCCTCTGAGGAGACGCAGAGCTAAAGGGTGCGCAGTTATCCCAGTTTGAACAATTTTCCACAATTAACACCATGCTCAAGCTAATTTAGCTCCGAACACCACAGAGGTTGTTAATTGAATAGAGCTTGGAGTCATTTAACTCTATAACTCCCTTTTCCTCTTCGTGTTATTCATTTACCTTGCAGTCCTAACTTTCCACTTTCGTATTTAATTTAATGTCTTCTACCACCTCTCTACATCAAGGCCATGTGAGGATAGCAGCACCCACTCATCTTCCATCCTTCTTCCACATCGTCCTCTTCACCTCGGCCGTGCAGCTGATGCCCGGTTGTCAACTTTGCTTTCTCCCTCCCTTTTCCAGCCGTCTTCCACCTTCTCCCTCCTAACCTCCCCTCACCTGGACCAGCTGTCACATTCCTGCCGCTCCGTCTACTCCTCCACACCCACCCGCCCTCCCTCCGCTCTCTCAGTGGCCTGGCCTTTGCGGGTGCCAATCAGGCCTGCCCACAGCAGCCATTACCATTCCACCTCCAACACACCCTGACATTTCTTGACACACTAGAGGGCAGAGAGCAGAGGCACCGCACTCCTTTCTTCAATTGCTCCATCTCCTCATCTCACCCTCTCACTCCTGCCCCGTCTTGCATCTTCCTTTTCCTATACCTGTCAATCTTTATATACCAACATGTGACTGCCTCTGAAACCTTCCTCTTTCTTATCTGCATCTTTTTCCCCTCATTAACCCCCTCTCCTCCAAAATGACCATTCATCTGTTGCATACGTTCCCACCTACAACCCTGTCTCTCTTGAGTGTATCACAAGACAAGATATTTCTCATCTATCAGAGCACTTTTTTAAAACATTGATATTATTCTGGAGGCTATATAACATAATAGAAAAAAATACTGCAACTTGCTCATGTACGCATATTTGCAAGGGCGCGCCGGGAAACCACGAGGTGGCAGCGCCATCACAGTAAACAGCAACTGCCTGGCAGTGGCGATAGGAATGGAGTATAGAATTTCAGCAACATTTGTAATAGAAATAAACATGCCGTCACTTTCTGATCTATTTTATGTCAACAATAAACACTAACGTATAAGGCAGGAAAACTGTGTCATACCTTGCTGACTTCTTTCGTCTTCCAGTAGTTATAGTTTATGCAAGGGGCTGTCCACTAGAACGGAGAGATCCATGACAAGATTTGGGCAGCAGCTAGCTTGTAGCAGCTTGTAGTTTCCACAGTGAGGAACAAAACACCAGTAAAAGGTTCATGTCCACAGGGACGCTTTTATTATCGCGAGGGATAGCCTCGCTTCCCAGCATTGGACACTTGATGGACTGCTACTAGACATAAGGCACCAGGCACCTGATTGGACGAACTTTCCCCCGTGGGTTTGCTGCTCCCAGATTTCAAACCGGAACCAACATGGCGGCTCGTTTGGAAACTTTCTTCTCTTATATCATGAAAATAGTTCACCAAAATGTGTTTCTGAAAACATTTTATGTGAGAAATAAGCCATGTATTTGCCAAATTTGTCTTTATTTTGGATCAAAAACGCTTAGTTTAAATTTTTCCCCGGAATTTCCAGAGGCGACGATGACGCCCTCGTCTCTCGGATCGCGCCGCCGCCCTACCAGAATGCATTGCACGGCTGCTTACACAGACAATGAATGGGAAGTGTTAACGTTATGGTTCCCTTATAGCATTGGGTTTAAATCTGAAATGTTGCTTTTGCTTTTCGCTTCAACGCCAAATCCTCCGCCATCGTCCTGCCCGTCAACTTTCTCTCGTCCCGTGTGTGTGTAAAATCTGACTCCTGCTACTTTGTGCTGAGACTCCACATGGAGCGGTCACATTCACTTTCAGTTTGTAGTGTCCGTCGTCCAACTATGTATTGATAACGCAGCGCTGACACGCAGCCAAAATTAACTAAATGGGTTTTATTTCTGCAAAAAAAAAAGCAAAACGACGGTGAGGGCGGTGGGCACGTAACGTAATATGCGTATGCCCGACCACCGTGTAACACCGGTAACCACGACTACTAGGGCGAGCCTACACAACATGCACTGAAATCTCGTCATGTACCTCTCCGTTCTAGTGGACAGCACTTGCATAAACTAGAACTACTGGAAGACGAAAGAAGTCAGAAAGGTATGACACAGTTTCCCTGTCTAAGTGTTTATGTTGACATCAAATAGATTCATAAACTGACAGCATGTTTATTTATATTGCAAATGTTGTTGAAATTCCATACTCCATCAGTGGCAGTTACTGTTTACCATGATGACGCTGCCACCTTGTGGTCTCCTGGCGCGCCCTCGCAATATGCACGTACATGACCAAGTTGCAGTATTTTTTCCATCCTGTTATACAGCCTCCAGAATAATATCAATGTTTTAAAAATGGCTGTTGTTCCCCTTTAACCAAAGGTTGCCAGGCTATGAGCTGATGTAGCAGTCGCCCAGTTTCCACAATAAGAAACCTGTGTATTGTGATTCTGAATATGTTTTCTCAACCAGCACAATCTGTCAGCCAGGGGTATAGTCTCAAATAGATGAATAATGCCGTTGATCTTGTTTTATAAAGACCAAGTGCACCCTGAGAAGCTCCACGTCTCCCTGCAGTGGACTAACCATGTGTACAACTGCTGCATGCTGTGTGGCCTTGCTGCCTGCAGCTAGAGGAAGAGGTTAAGAGGACGGCAGGTTTTTATGTGTGGAAATTCATCCGCCCAGCATGCTCACTCTCAATTTCCACTCGCGCAGTTTCATTTTTATCTGCCAGAGTCCATCCCCTCTCTCTTTTGAGACTCCCTTTTCTGCTTTCAGTCTCCCCGCTTCCAATATTCTCCCTCTTCTCCTCACTTTACCCCTTTCATCTCTCCATGCCAGCGGCTCATCCTCATTCAATCTCATCTCTTACACCTTACAATTTAGTCCCTGCTTTTCCTTTTACTGCAGCCAAAAAATAATTCTATTTTGCTTTCACAATTTCTTCCTGCCTTTTCTTCAAATATTACACACCTCGGGGGAGAGTCTCACCCTTATTACACAACCTCGAAAAAAATTCAGGTTCTCACTTGTGAGCAGTTTTCACAAATACTTCAGGAAAAAAAACAAAAAACTAATTCCTTTACTTTTAATACCAAAATGTAGTGTGTCAATGTTTCACAATAGGTTCAAAACTAAACATCAGGGTGGCTAGAAATCATTGAAAAGCAGTTAGTAGTTAGTGAGTCACTCACATTGAGGCGGTCAAAGAGCTCATCTCCAGGTTGTTTGTTGTCCAGGAACAGTTTGAGATTCTTAAAAACCTGAAAAGATACACACACAAATTTGATCATGTATGCATATGTTAAGAACTGGGGAACAGCAAACCAGTCAATCAGTTAGCAGTCATCAATTGCCAACATTACTGTGGCAATTTGGATATGTTTCTAAAACATTATAATTATATGTTAATTATAAATGTCATTCAATATATCAATAAATTAATTGAGAAAAGCGGAAAAGTGACAGCGACCTATTAAAAGCCAGCTTACAAGTCAGATCTAAAACAAAATAAATGACACTAATACTAGGGATGCACCGATCCGACACCGATATCGGGCTGATACTGACTCAAATAGCTGGATCAGGTATCAATGACAATGGGGCCGATCTATACAATTTAGTTCTATGTCTACGTCTGATTACACGTGCGTGTACTACATCATGCATTAGCAGCACGCCGGTAGACCGTGCAGCTGAGAGAGCCAACAGTAAACATCAGCTGTTAGGAGGTATTTCACGCCAAAAAGTTCTACGGCTAATTGCAATATCTGTAAAAGCCAATGTTTTGAGTGGCAGTAGCACTGCAAAATATAACACAACCAACTTAATCAAGCACCTCCGGAAGCATCATTTAAGTTTTGACCAATTTATTGCTGCATTTAATGGAACAGTGTGTAACATTTCGGGGCATCTATTAGCAGCAACTTTTTTTAGGTTAGGTTACAACCTGTTCACACATTGGCAATACAAAACAATTAAAAAATGTTTATACCTGTAAAAATCTACATACAGTACAGTCACTTTAAGCATGGCTGAGGTTCAGTGGATTTTGCAGTGTAATGAAAAGTAACAATTAAAGGAACAGTGTGTAATATTTGGGGGGCTCTATTTGCAGAAATGGAATATGATATTCAGAACTATATTTTCATTAGTGTATAAACACCTGAAACTAAGAACTGTGTTTTTGTTAGCTTAGAATGAGCCCTTCATATCTACATAGGGATGCTCTTCACAGAGCCCGTCATGTTGCTCCGCCATGTTTCTACAGTAGACCAGAATGGACAAACCAAACACTGGCTCTAGAGTCTTTCGTGTTTTTACGTTACCTGAAAGCCACCGTAGTTCTCTGACACGCTTGTGAAACTGCAGTAACATTAGCCACAGAGTGCAAAACTGTGGTACCGCCAGCCGCCGTCTGGTGCTCCTAAAGTAGTGTTACTATGGTAAGGATGGCTTTTGAGCGAGGCCAACGGCATTACCACGATTTTGGCTCACGTTACTGCAGTCTTGGAAAGGGAGGAGTGAGTGAAGGGGTACTCGGTTGCAATCTGCAACCACACTACTAGATGCCGCCAAATCCTACACACTGTGCCTTTAAAAGGTTTACACTTTAATTGTATTTTACTCTTAATTATGAACACTTTTTTACCAAGTTGCTGGTGCACTATTTATTATTTTAACAATAAATAATTCAGTGAATTTATATCTATGCATTTATTTGTTACATTTTGTTTTACAAAGTTATGAAAACAATGTTTAAGTCAAGCCTCTTGTTGCCTTACACATAAAAGAATGATCCTAATCACTTCCACACAGTGAGGCATGCAGCTTATTAATTAAACACTGGTATTGGGTCAGTACTCGGTATCGGGACTGAAAAAGTCTGATCGGTGAATCCCTAAAAATTACATTATAATAAACATTAGACACAAGGACCGTGGTGTGTGTGTTTCTGTGCGTGTGTGTGTGTGTGTGTGTGTGTGTGTGTATCTGGAGCCTGGCTTCATTTGTCCATTTCAGAGCAGAGCCAGAGGAGTAGAACTGGCACAATTACATCTGACATTTCCAGCGACTCTGTGGCTTCCACAGATGCACCGTTACCCCAAAATAAACTCGTAAAATATGCAAGGCACCAATTAATGGCAACAGATGCGTTGCTTTAAAAAACACACTGACATATTCAGTGGCTGATTTGCGTGGCAATTTTGTTCCCCCTTGGCAAACAAACTGAAAATATAAAAAGTAAAGTGCAAGTGTAAATGTAAATCAGTGTCTGTCTAAAAGTCTCAGAGAAGCAGAGACACCAAAGGGAGCTCGCCTAATTGGTTTAGTGATGTGTTTGTGTGTGTGTGAGTCTGTGTTAAGAATAGAAATACTCATTTAGAAAATAAATAAAGAAATGTTCAGCAGGCTGATTGTACCCAACACAATACGTTTATGCATCTGCAGGTGTCCCCACACTCCGGGGCTATTTGATAAAGTCATTCAGTGTTCTAACTGGTGACAAATTGAGTAATAAGTAGGGACTTGTTTTTAAACAATAGACAGATTCACTGAGACGCCGATCAGTCACTGTGTAGGCAGCAATGGTTGGGAACATAGTTTATTATTAACCCGTTTGGCTACTCCCCGTTCCTGCCATGACATGACTTTTTCCTTTCCATTTAATTACATATGGAACACACAGTATTGGTAGTCCATATCATGCATAGCGTGGCTCCACTTCCTCGCCATTTTTGCATTCATCCCCTATAGTGCTCGGTGTTCGCTGCATGCAGATTTTTTGCAGAAGCAGCAAATTGCGTATACAGTACATATAAGCCAAATGTATAAGCCCGAGTATTAGATTAAATGATTTCAAACCTCTCCAGAGGTTAGAAAATGGAAATCCCTTCCTTCCATCCTTGTTCCGTTTTAATCCAAGTGACATTTAGCGGCAATCTCACTGATTTCCCTGGGAATTGATGATGCTAAAATATGCAAGGGACTAATTAATTCTAGCTAATGTGTTGCTTTTGAATGCACTCATTTGAATAATTATACGTTCTGCCAAGAAACAAAACACTCTGGCTGTCAGGTGCTAACATTTCTTTTTCCTTCTCTGGAGCAGAAGATAGCATGGGCTGAGACCACAGGAGGGGATGGAAATTTACATATGCATACATGCACACATACACAAATGTGACAGCTGTTTGACAGATTGCAGACAACTAAACAAGAATAATAAAAAAAGTTTCCAGACACGTTTTGTTTTCTTGTATGTGGCCTTGGCTAACCTGCTCATTATGGTATGCATCATCATTTACTGTATCAGATAAACTAACAACTGACAAGAGTTGCTGCAATACTTAATTACTTTCTGTTCTTTTAGAATACCCATGTTGGCAGTCTGTCAACACATTAGTTTAAACCGTAAAGACACCTGACAGCATGAAGCCTTGCCAGGGAAAAGTTTTTGTACGAGATAAAATTACATTTGTACAGTCAAGTGATACAGTGATTTTATTATTCTTTACTATTCTTTCATTTCTAATACAGTAGAAACCGCTTATAGTTATCACTTCTGTCCGGGTCAAATTGATCACTACAAGCAGATGATTAATATAACCAAATTGTTTTTGTTGTTCTTTATTTCTCATGCACATTACCATCTAATTGACATTTGTATATTTATTACATGAATATAAAGTAATGAAACGGACCACTTCGCTATTTACTGACTCGCTGCCGATTCTTCTGCCTCTACCTTCACCAATGGCCCGCTAGGGGTGTTGCTTTGCCTTTTGACTGGCTCTGTGTAACTACAGTGCGAGCGGTGCATCGAGATGAACGCCGCCCCTTTGATGGGGCTCCTCGCTCACTCACCCAGTGAGCGGCATGCAGGGAGGCGTTCGCCTGCATGTGCTGCCCCGCCACAGTGCCGCAGAGCCA
Organism: Sebastes umbrosus; assembly: GCF_015220745.1. Lineage (NCBI taxonomy): Eukaryota > Metazoa > Chordata > Actinopteri > Perciformes > Sebastidae > Sebastes > Sebastes umbrosus. Next base: position 29,751,061 of record NC_051272.1, on the reverse strand, counting down.
GTTGAGGATCACTTTGGAGGTATTACGTACTACTACAAAGTACTGCTTATGAAGTATATGATACTTAGATGCACAGACCACCTCCAGGTTACCTCAGTTAGTGGGTTAAGAACTCACCAACATGAACATGTACTCCAAGAGAAGCAGACTGGAGCAGAGGGACACATCAACAGTTCTAATAGACAGACAAATTAAACCACCACAGCCACAGGAATCAATTCTACAACTGTGCCCGGAGGACATTTCTCAGTTCTCCTCTGCTTCGGGCTCAGTGCATGTCGATATGCATGCAAGTGACCTTCTCTGCAGGGACTTCTGCCAAAACCCAAAGGGCAAAACCTAGATTATTATAATGAAAGATATTGGTTTTGTACTGCAATGAACAGCTCTTATGTTAGTTTCTTTGCTGAGGTCTTCTTCTACTGAGAATGGAGTTGCCTTGTATCAACTATTATTATTTCCAGAATAATGGGCCTCATTCGCCAATATCTTAAGTTTATTCTTGAATCTGTTCTTAAGAAAGGCCTTAAGAAAATTTTATGTCAGATTCACGTTCTTGTAATGATGAATGCCATTCTCCTCGTAAATTGAAGGCGTGTACCAGTAAGTTGATCTTAATTAGCACAGGTAAACGCCCTGCCAACCCCCATAAAAGGGCATGAGACTGCAGAGCCATGTGCACACACAGAGATGGTCAAGAATGCCAGAACCAAAGTTTATAATATTATTAATTAATAATATTATAATATCGGCAAATCGATAATCAAGTAAAAAATGAGGATCAATGATGTTGATATGGAAAGAGTATGAAAATGAATTTCTGGACTTGATAATTGATCATAAATTATGTTGGAAACCACACATAAATAATGTAAAAAAGAAGAATGTCTAAAACCATTGAAATATTATATAAAACTAAATATATCTTGAGTCAGTATTGTTCCCTCACAGTTCCATACATTACCTACTGGGTGAAGGTATGGGGCAACACATACAAAACCAACACCAATCACATTTTCATGCTACAGAATAGAGCTATAAGAATTATAAATCGATCAGATTATTACGAACCAACCTATGCACTATTTATTAATTAATAAAATAGTTTGTATGAAACGTTTGGAACTTTGTTTTGTTACTGTTTGTTTTTGAATACAAAGTAGTGAAAGGTTTGCCTTATAGGTATAATAAGCTTAAAAGTGCTACTGATAACATTCAGCCACTAGATATTACATTCTCCCTCCCCCATTCTATTCCATTGCATTTACTTCACAACAACTCGTTGCCAGGCACTTACCGTCAATCTCAGCCATTTATCCTTTTTTTCCACACTAACTGACGACCCAGACATACCATGTGATACCAACGTCGCTTTACTATTGGCTCACAAGCCTTGTTAGAGGTGGGAATCAAATGTCGGATATCTTCCACAGGGATAAACAAAACATTCATTTTGGACCCGCCGAAATTTTAAACAATTAATTCACAATCATAATATTTTTTTTACTTTTAGTCAGCACCTTTCTAAAGGCTCTGTGGATGCATTAATTTTGAAAAAAATATTCATCTACATAAAAATGTTATCAATATGACTTTTAAGCTTTAGCCTACAACTTTTCGGTCAGTATTTTTTTGTTTTTCCTTTAATGTAATGCCTTATTATTATAATTATTATTTTTTATTATTTATATGTGCATTCATTTTGGAAAATTGTCAATAAGGACCGAAATAAATGATTACTATTACTACTACTCCAAACGTTTAGAAATAAAAAAAAAACGTTAGTGTAGTGTTAGTGTTTATTTATTTTAAAAGACCATAATGCTTTGTAAAATAATGAAAATAATTATTTAAAAATTATAAAAAATATTATTGTAATTTGAATCTTATATTATACAACTGTGGAATTTAAGAAAATGCAATAACTAATTATTTTGGACAAACATGTCAGCACTCAAATGTGCATATGTGTGCGTATGTGTGCGCACATTCTGTTCTCACTTAAGAATAAACTGCGTATGTGGGTTTTAAGAAGAAATTTCTTCTTAAGAACGGTTGGTAAATGAGGCCCAATATTTTCAGGTCCAATCAAAACCATGAAAGCAGGAATGAATGTGTGTGTGGGGAAGTGCTTTTGTGTCTTTACCTTCTTGATGACGGGGACCTTGTTGTAGTAGCGAATGGAGTCTTTACCCAGGAAGTCGAACTCCACCACACACTCTTTGCCGTCCAGTTTCTCGTGAAGGGTTATGTGCTCCACGCGTAGCGAGCAGCAGCCGACTGTGTCTGCCGTCTCCCCCTCCTCCTTCTCATTACCAGCTCTCAGTGCCAGCTTTTTTTTGGGGTCGAAGATACAGAGATAAATGCACATCAAATCTACGCATACACTCTCCCAGCACTGTCAGCACTAGACCTCCCATTCACAGAGCCAATCAGACAGCTATTAAATATGTACACATATTCTACAAACGGGACATGAGATAGAAAAATGAAGAACTGCACAGTAAACACAACAAAGCACAATCCGAATTCAAATAGTCTTTGGCATGAGCCAAAAGCAATCACACACTCAATCTATCATTTCACTCAATGCAGACCGAGATAATTAGCTTGGGGGTCGCTAAAAGAAAATGGCTACGTATAATCCATTTATCTCATCGCAAAAGATCTTCCATCCGGCTATGTGAGAAGACTGAAGAGGCAATCAAGACAAATCACATTGATTTCCAATATGTTCACATGGCTCTCGGTATCAACCTAAGCACTAAGGAGAATCTGCGAAATTGACAGCGGTCTATTTCTAGCACTGGTGTGTAAACATGTAAAACTTGGTATCCTAATTGCTGCATCTCTACGCCAGAGTTTTTCATTGACCAACAGTGCAGAACCAGACCTTGTCTATGAAGTAGAGGGCCACAGCTCTTTGTCGCGAGCGCATCTCTCTAGATTTGAGATCCTGGGTGTACTGCTTGCGGATGTCGTCCACACATGTCTTCAGTTTCCGAGCAAATTCGTATTTCTCCCAGTCCTTCTCTCCCTTCGTAGGATGAAAGTAGGGGAGGGAGTAGGAAGATGAGTGTAGATAAAGAGAAAGAAACGGTGAGCAGGAAGGGAGAAAGTAAAGAAAGGGAGACGGTGAGAAGGAGGGATAACAACAGGGGAAAGAAGAGAAAAGCAAACATGAAACAACTAAAGAAACAAAATGACAACAGTCATTTTCCTTGGAAAACCTTCGATCAAAACATTACTCAAAATGGTGATGATGACATAAAGGCAGGCTGTTATATCACACAACTACACAACTTTAATGACATTTTCCTCGTCTGTTTGCTGCTGGTTATACTGTATATTGAGACACAATTAAAGCCACCATCAGTGAAGACTCAGGCATATCGTCATGGAGACTAACAGTGGAATAACTTAACCTTTACACATGAAAGATGGAACGAAGGAAGAGGGAGCAAATGGAGAACGAAAAAGAAATGAGAGAAGGGGAAAGAATGACAAGATGTCGCAAACACGTCTTTTTCAGCTGGCATAACACATTTACTCTAAAAACAAAATCATTATGGGATTTTAATATTTTAGAAACAAAAAACTATTAGAATTTAAATGCAAATCTCCTACACAAATAGTTTTATTGACCATGACATGGATGCATGCTTGGTACTTGTAGTTATACAATACAGATCTACCATCAGAATCATAGTTCTGGTCAACAGTGTCAGGACCTATAAGGGAACAAGCTGCTTGCAAGATGACACCCTCTGACTTTGTAAGCAAATAATACAAACATGCTTCAAACAAAAGCACAGGTTTGATATGAAACAAATAGGGTTTAAACTGGCCTTTCTATTCCTATAAAAAGTTTATTTGCAAGTTAAATGAAAAACAGTTGCTTAACAATTTTGTAAAAATATTAGGGCTGTCAATTGATTAAAATATTTAATCGCAATTAATTGCACAAATTTATCTGTTCAAGGTGCACCTTAAAAGAGAGATTTTTCAAGTATTTAATACTTTTCTCATGTCCAGAAACCCTCACAGGTACTGCATTTAACAGAAAAATATGGTCAAATCATGACATGGCAAACTGAAAGCCCAAAAAGCAACAACAGCTGTCAGTGTGTCAGTGTGCTGACTTGACTATGACTTGCCCAAAACTGCATGTGATTATCATAAAGTGGGCATGTCTGTAAAGAGGAGACTTGTGAGTACCCATATTACCCATTTTCATTCACATATCTGGAGATCAGAGGTCAAGGGACCCCTTTGAAAATGGCCATGCCAGTTTTTCCTCGACAAAATTTAGCCGGGTTTGGAGCATTATTTACGTTCACGACAAGCTAGTATGACATGGTTATGGAGAGGCGACTGTTTGTTCTAAACAACAATGGCGGCTCCTGAAGAGGTTAGCGTAGCTGCTGCAATAACATCAGTTATATCAAAACTGGAGAGTATTTCAAAGAACGGCAGCAAAGAACAGCATTGAAGACTTTTCTCTATGGAAAAGATGTTTTTCACTCTTCTCCCGTGTCCAACTGGCTGAGTTTGATTGACGGATGGTTCATCCATCACCTGCCAAGTATTTTTTTGAAAGTGCCTGCCCTTTTCCAAACAGTTTCCATTGACGGCTTCTCAGATGGTTCTATATAATGAACCATCTGGCGGGTCAGGTTATGGTGATGTGGCCTCATTTTCAAATAACTGGACTTCACATTTTGGCTGATTAGATTTTAATGTTACTTGTTTATATTCTAACTGAATGTATCTCTGGAATTCGGCACTATTCATTTTAGTGTGTCCAGTTTTGTGTGTGCTAAGCAAGAGGCAGGCTGCCAATATTACTTGCCAATTGGCAGTCACCAAGTTGACCTCAAAGGACTAGTACTAACAATGGCAAGCTGATGAAATGCTTTGAATTGCTTAGTTTACAATATAGGGATTAAAACTGATTCAGCAAACACAGATGTATCTTTTTTATCCCACACATTCTTCTTCCTTGTCAAAACATGGCGCCTATATTGCCCACATTTCTTTCTTTCTATTGCTGTTGTCAGCCCATGGTGTTTCGCTAATGGAATAAGACAAGAAAAGGCAAAGGCGGAAAATAAGGCTTAGTAGTTTGTTTGAAAATTCATAGATTTTGGACGACCTATCCTAAATACAACCTATGTTGACTATTTTCCAGGGCTGACGAAGTTATCACGGTAATAACGCATTAACGCAAATTTGTTTTAACGCCACTAATCACTTAACACATTAACACAACTTGCCATTTTTAAGTTGTAGCGGGTTTTAAAGCTAGAGTGAAGATACTGGCATCATATGAAACTAGAAAACCTCTAAGGAATCCATTGGTACCAACCATGTCATGCTAGCTTGTCAAGAAGGCGGCTATATAGCGCTCCAAACTTGCACTAAATTTTGGCGAGGAAAAACTGGAATGGCTATTTTCAAAGGGGTCCCTTGAGCTCTGACCTCAAGATATGTGAATGAAAATGGGTTTTCTGGGTACCCACGGGTCTCCTCTTTACAGACATGCCCACTTTATGATAATCACATGCAGTTTTGGGCAAGTAATAGTCAAGTCAGCACACTGACACACTGACAGCTGTTGTTGCCTGTTGGGCTGCAGTTTGCCATGTTATGATTTGAGGATATTTTTTATGCTAAATGCAGTACCTGTGAGGGTTTCTGGACAATATTTGTCATTGTTTTGTGTTGTTAATTGATATCCAATAATAAATATATACATACAATTGCATAAAGCAAGCATATTTACCCACTCCCATGTTGATAAAGTTTATTAAATACTTGACAAATCTCCCTTTAAGGTCCTTACTAATTACTAATTAATTAATTACCTACTAATTTCCAAGGCAGAGTATAAGGTTTTGATTTATGAATGTGCGTTTCTTTCTACCTTTCAGTCAGTGACTGGTCTGCGCTCATGTCAGTGTGGTATGGGAAAGAAACGAAAAAAAAAAAAAAACATAAAATACCTGTAAAACTTACCTGACGTACATAATCCATTGTGGTGAATAACATGACAGCTGTTATTTTTATCAAAATTACATTTTTGTTAAGTGGCAAGCAGTCGAGTACATAGATTGCAATGGCAACACTTGACTGGTGGTGCATTCGGGTGCTTGCGGGAAGGTTGGGTAAGTGTATTTATTAACTGAAAAGCCAATCTAAAAAAGTGTTGAATCAAATTTGAGTTATGTAAAGCCACACACGCAAACACAGACTGCCCCTGCCTGTCCCTGAACTATAACAACAAAACAACTGGTTAAATTAAAGTGTTCATTTAGCCCTGAGCTGGTTATGACGTGTGTGTCTGTTCTACATATGTAGGAGCATTTCTCGCCTGTTTGCAGTAGACTGAGAGGCTACCTTGAGTTTTGAGTTGGCATTGAGCATGATGTATTTATTGGAGCCCTGGATGTTCTCAGTCCAGCTGGCCAGCCATGTCACAGTGTTGTCATGTCGAACCTTCTTCCAGCGGTGATTAGCAGGCGGCACGGGGATGGGGCCTGCTCTGTAAACGACACAGATAGAGCATGAAAGAATGTGTGTGAGCAGTCGCAGCATTGGAGTACCAGCTACAGCACCCTAAAGAGGCTCAAGCCTTTTTAACAGAAATGTATGACACCAGTGCCAGAAACGGACACTACAGTTGTAATCTCTATGTGAGATGAAGGCTACATTCACACTAATATGTTTTTTGTTTTAAAACAAAAACGATCTCCGTCCAGACAAGCGTTTTATGGCCGCTTCAGAATTAATCTCTGTCCATACTACCATGCCTGAAAACGCATTTAACATGACCATTCACGTACACCGGGCATGCGCGTGCCCGTGTAAACAGGAAGTGTGGGGTGTGACGAATCAGGGAACAACACGTCATGACTGATAAGATCCAATCAAGAACCCAACCTGGGTGTCTGCATCATCGTTTTTAAAAGTTCTCCATTTCTGTCCATCCAGACTAAAACGCAACCCTGGAGTTAAAAAACTAAAACGGGGTCAGCGGCCAGAGTCTGAAATTAACTTTTTCTCTGCCTTACCGGCAGGCAAGTATTTTTTTTTGATCTAACACTTTTGAAATCCATGCGCTAAAAGAAGGAATGCCATTCTAGATCTGATGTCATTCAATGTTTGATATATTTTACATAAAAAACATTATATTCATGGTAAAGTACAGTGTTCGAATTATACTGTAGCTTCCAGGGGAGCCCTGTTTTTCAAGGGTACTGTACACAGTACTATACTGTACTTTGCTATGGTGGATATTTGCATAAAAAACACTACGCAAATGATTAGGAAAAATAAATGATTGTACAAGTTTTAGTATCATAAGCTGCTTAGAGCTAGTTTTAAGAAGTTAAACAGGTCATAATTCCCTCTTTATTATCTATTTTATATTTCTGTGAAAACATATCCGTCACACAACTGGATATATTCAAGTTTCTCGCCAAAAACTTAATTTTACGAGATTACATTTGAACACATCGTGATAAAGTTATTTACCTTCGCCCAATATTCCTTTTTACTGAACAGAGCTTGAACGCCTCATAATATTAACTCAATGGCACCTCCACTAACGTTAGTAGCTCCATTATTTAACCAAGCAGTACTGTGCTGCCTATCGACTTCTAACAGGTAAAGTTACTGACTCTCCTCCTGTTGATTTCAACACAAATTTGTTGTTCACAGTGTAGCATAATCAGGGAAAAAATAGTGTGTGTCCCCTCAGATTTAGCAGTAGTGGCGCCATGCTTTTGAGCATTTTTTTTTTTTCTCCACCGTGGCTCCGATCCCAAACAAAATTAAACATGATACGGCGTGCATATGCGTCATTGTGCATGGGTAACTGTCGGAAAGCATCAATACAGAGGAATCAGACACAGAGGCATGATATGCCAAGGAATGGGACAACTAGGAACCCGTTCTCAACAGGAACCGGTTCTCTATTCCCTTCACTAGCGCTTTCCCTGCCTGCCCAAAAGTGGCAGATGGCCTGACAATTTCACACACCCAATTTACCCGCATTTGGCAGGTGGCGGGTGCTAATTTCAGACCCTGTTAGCAGCGTTTTTCAAACGTCTCTGTTTAAGAGGCTCGAAAACGCTGGAGTAGTGTGGATGCTAGGCATAAACATAGCAAAAGTTATGGGTTTTCAAACAAAAATGCATTAGTGTGGATGTAGCTTTCTTCCCAGGCTAGTGAGAGTGAATAAGTGATGCATAACTATAATTCTTGAGTACTGCTATAACAGACCATATCTCTGAGGTTACCTAAAGAAAACACATTAATTTAGTCAAAATCAAAACACGGCACCATCTGTAGCAACGTATACTACTGTTACCAGCTGTCAATATGGATATGCATTGCTGCATACTAAGAAATAGTAATGTACATTTTGAAAAGAATGAAAAGATGTCCCTATGACTCACAGCTTTTAACCACTCTGTGTATTGAGGTGTCCCAGCTAGAACGTCAGACCAAGAGGTGTGACAACTGGGTTTTTAGCAGCTAAGGTGATGGAGTTTTAGTAAATCCTGCTTTACGTCAGACCAGCCTTTACTTATGCATCACTACACTGTCACACATCTCTGTATACAGTTTGATCCCTTTGCCCCACTCTCACTCGCTGCAGTTGATGATGACATCCTCTGGTTGGATCCTCTTCTTCAGCATGCCCTGTTTGGGATGCTCTCCTCTACCCCGGAACAGCCCCGGAGGCTCAATCTTAAAGTTGCCAATGCGCTCTTTGTGTTGGTCCAGCAGGCAGTAGCCGTACTCATCCACTATCTTCTGGTTGGCCTCATTCAAAGCCTACAACAAACAAAAACAAATAAGAATCTTTATTAAATAAGAATTATTCAGAACCTAAATTATCCACGCTGACCTTATTTAGACACTAACAGGAAGAAGAGTACTGTAAGGCCCCGATCACACAGACACGTCGCTAGAAGTCACGTTTTTAGTAGAGCAGCTAGTTAGTTAGCTGAGAGAGAGAGAAAGAGAGAGAGAAACAACATTTTCCTGTAATCACATTTGATCGCCTGGTTGTGCACACAGCCCCGCTCCACAGCTGTTTTGCCCGACGCCTTTTGAAGTGGCTGCGCTTGTAGCGACGCGCCTTTGTCTTATCGGGGCCTAATGGTACATGTCCACAGGGGAGTTTTTTATCGCGAGGGATCGCCTCGCTTCTCATCATTGGACGCTTTATGGGCTGCTACGAGACACAAGGCACTAGGCACCTGATTGGACGAACGCTTTCCCTCGTGGGCTGCTGCTCCTGGCTTTCGAACCCGAACCAACCTGGTGGCTCGTTTGGAAACTTTCTTCTCTTATATCACGAAAATAGTTCACTGAAATGTGTTTCTGAAAACATTTTATGTGAGAAAAAGCCAAGCAGTTGCTAAATCTGTCTTTATTTTGGATCGACAACAGTTAGTTTAAAAGTTTCTAGGAAGTTTCCAGAGTCAGCGAGTCGCGCCAGACGCCCCTGATTTGCATAAAATAGCCTAGACTTCAACTTTATGCAATTAAGGAGCAGCCAACGTGACGCCCCGTCTCTTGAATCGCACCGCCACGCTACCAGAATGTATGACACGGCTGCTTACATAGACAATGAATGGGAAACGTGGAAAGAACGGAGACTGTGGACATGTACCATAAGTTAAGAGAAGAAAAAAAAGCGTGAACCTTACCAGTTTCTCCTTCTTGGTCATGGCTTTCCTGGCCTCTACCTTGGCTTTATGCATGGCATGCATCTCTCCAAAGTCACATTTGTCAAGATCTTTAATCAATAACCTCTCCTCGTGGGTCATTTCCTAAAAAGACACAAACACACATATTGAACACTGGAGTGTGATCCCTTCTTGAGTCTGAAATTTCTTTTTAATAATACCTGCATAAAAACAGCGATATATCCTTTAATGATAAAAAGATTAGTAAGAGAATATTAATCAGCATCAATTTTGATCATCAATAAATCTTTTCAGTCATTAATCGTGTGATTTTGCATTTTTCACTATTTGACATTTTATAGACTAAACAATTCATCATCCATCCATCCGTTTTCCACCGCTTATCCGGAGCCGTGTCACAATCAATCAAATATATTAAAAAATGATCTGACTAATCTATACTGAAAATAATCGTTAGTTGCAGCCCGAGTATCCTGGAGTGCCAGAATAACTGTCTTTGCCACTTTGAATATATTGCATCAATCATGGCAATACATCTTCTCACCCACAGTTCACTGGTTATTCAGTATCAGAGCTGATGAAATATATGAATTGTTAACTCTAAACTTCAATATTGATCACAGAAAGTATGCACATTTAAACACTTTCTGTGCCGAGTCAAAATCGTGAACTGAAGGAACAAAGAGACAAAGGATCTGCACACAATGCTCCTTTATTCAATTCACTGTGAGCCACTAATACAGAGTACACAACCTTTGCCTGTCAAATAGCGCATTATGCAATAATGCATCATAAAAACCAAACAAGACGAGCATGATCACAGCAGATCGGTGACCTTTCGTTTAATTACTCATCTTTATGGAGGCTGAGCGGACCGAAAAAGAAAAAAGTGGCAGTGTTGTGAAAGGCCAGAGTATAGACCGTCGCCTCCTTGACACAGCAGTACACTGAAGGCGGCAGCAGCAGCAGGGCAGCGGAGTTTCAACTATAATTGTCAACTCTTTTAAAGTTATTGCACAAGCGGTCACCCCATCAAAGAGGTCACTAACAGGGCAGCAATACAGAGCTATTCAGTGGAGGCTTTATGGTTCATCTCGGAAGTTTCCGGTGCTAAAATGTCATGACAACATGAGCAGCATTTACAATGAATTCGGGCAAGAAAGCAACTGCAGCAGGAACTCGAGGCCAACATTTGGCCGTGTAGAGCAAAAATCCCTTTTCAGGTGTCTATTCTTATGGTCATATTGGCCTCGAGCAGCAGAATGTTACAGTAAACAATGAACTGGGCTTTGAATTAGCAGGACATCTTGATCTTATTGTCTTCACGCTTTGTTAAAGCAGTGCTCTTTGACAACAGGGCAGTGAGCCTAATAGTTATTATATAAAAACATAGCTCACAATTAGGGCTGTCAAAAGTTAACGCGATAATAACGCCTTAACTCAAATTAATTTTAACGCCATTCATTTTTTAACCGTTTAACGCAACTTGCTGTTTTTAATTAACCTCATAAAAATCTGAATCTGATGGTTCTTTCCAAGCGCACCGCCAGGCATTGTTTGGTAGACGTTTTTACAGGATTACAGCAGCTACAGATGACAGCTCTTCTCCGGTCCTTTTTCAGAGCTCATAAGTAGTGGATCGCTGTCGGGGTGTAAAGACCATTTCAACCAATATAACAAACAGTGTATACTGGATAACATCGTCAACCCTGCCTTTAAGGAATCTATTGGTACCAACCATGTTACGTATACTAGCGAAGGAGACCAAATAACGCTCCAAACTTACAATAAATTTGGGCTAGGAAAAACTGGCATGGCCATCTTCAAAGAGGTCCCTTGACCTCTGACCTCAAGATATGTGAACGAAAATGGGTTCTATGGGTACCCACGAGTCTCCCCTTTACAGACATGCCCACTTTATGATAATCAAATGCAGTTTGGGGCAAGTCATAGTCAAGTCAGCACTACGGATGCTAATTTTGAAAAAATTTCTTAACCGTTAACCGACAAGATTTGTGGCTCGCATGCAGCGGTGTACCAGCTGCAGATATTCGTTGACGGGAGTCCCCAGTTCACCCGTCCGGGAGCATTAATTTAGCAGCCACGATGCTGGTGATTGGTTAAAATGCTTAAAGGGACTATTTGTAACTTTCAGAAATGCTTGTTAACAGCGACACCTGTGGCCGTGAAATCAACGAAAGTCAGCGTCGGGCTCGCGCTTGCTCGCTCTAAATATACCTGAACGAGCATCGCTCAAAACAGTGAGGCGACACACGTCAGCTAAAACCACAATATCACTCTATATTTCACCTGCTTGGCAGTAATGTTAGCTGACCAGACGAAGGTCTCTCCATGAACATGATTTAGATCTGGTCCTAGTGTTGGCTTTTCCTGCCTAAGTGCAGGCTGAGGCAGCGGTGCTCTGCAGCATGTCTCCCTGCTCTCTCCGCCCGCAGCCGGAGAGAGCAGAGGAGACACCGGCACCCGGTCGGTAACGAGAAGACAACGTAACTCTCTGTAGAGCTCCGTCACTTCACAAGACACGGAAAACCTCTGTTGGTCTGGAGGAGCTGCAGCAGTTATTTCTGCACAAACGTCCCCTGTACATTCACTAGATATTCTCAGAGCTAAACTAACTCTTCTGCAGTGTGGAGTGAGCGCGCGTTCACGTCTAGAGGTGGAGCGAGCTGAGCTGTCTGAGTGTAGGCGAGCAGGCAGAGGAGGAGGGTACAGCGGCTACACGCGAACGCGCATATGCGAGCGCGCATGTGTGCCAACCCGCTACATTTATACGCTTACAAAGTTACAAACAGTCCCTTTAATGTCGGTTAACGGTTAATTATTGACATCCCTAGTCAGCACACTGACACACTGACAGCTGTTGTTGCCTGTTGGGCTTGAAATTGCCATATTATGATTTGAGAATATATTTGATGCTAATTGCAGTACCTGTGAGGGTTTCTGGACAATATCTGTCATTGATTTGTGTTGTTAATTGATTTCCAATAATAAATATACACATCAATTTGCATAAAGCAGCATATTTGCCCACTCTCATGTTGATAATAGTATGAAATACTTCACAAAATCTTCCTTTAAGGTATACTTTGAACAGATACAAAAATGTGCAATTAATTTGTTAATTAAATGCAATTAACTATGGACAATCGTGATAAATCGCGATTGAATATTTTAATCGATTGACAGCCCTAATCACAATATAAGGAATTCTTATATGGGAGGGAGCCCTTTGAACATTTTCTCCCTTGTAAGGGGTCCCTGGGCCCAAAAAGTTTGAGAACCCCTGGTCTCGGGTCATAGCAGATGAGATGCAAAAACAGACCTTTAGATCATCACGCATGCACAAACACCTCTCTCCAGAAACACTCTTGACAGTATGGCCACGCAGTCGGTCTGCGTGTCTAAGCATGACTGACACCCGACGGTGGGCGGGCACTGAGGGCAATGGAGCGAGGAAGAGTTTTTTCCGCCTATAATAAAACAGTTTAATTGGATTTGTTCATATGCAGGGGAGCTACTTGTATGGATTAGCATATCAATGCCTTCACACAAATCGTATTTTCAAGTGCATTGAGCACTAAGCAGCGCAAAATTAATTCTGCATGATATGCCTTGGGGCTTGGCACAGTGTTTTCTCTATACAGAGGACAACCAGCATGCAGGTACCAGCCGCAATCACACACACGCAACCCATACTTTATACACATACTGTATATTCCACAATTTACAACACAAAGCTGGAGTACAGACAACTAATACTGTACTTGGATGTAATCAAGTTTTGACTAAGACAAAGAACTCGTGCACAGCATCAAGGGAAACATTGCTGGACAAAAAACACGATAGTTCACATTCAGAAATCTGACAAAACCACTGTCAAGCATGGGAATGTCTTTTATTTGAAACTTTAAAAGGGCTTGTTTTCATTTAAATGTTAAATTCACTTCACTTTATTTTAAGTACTAGCGATAAACTTCTGAGCTGAAGGGGTCAGTTTAGAGGGTGAGTTGAGGATGCTTTTTTCGCAAAACTGACAATGGCTGTATTCAAAACCGAACGCAGTATGCAGTATACAGTACATATTGCATACTGCCTTCCTCAGTAGTATGCGGTATGAAACGGTTAAAGCGATTTATTTTGCAGTATGCTAGACCAGGCTTTAGCCTTTAAAGAAGCTCGTACAACTATTGCAATATTATCGAAAAAAACAACTTATTGAGTTTTTAAATTTTACTTTTTTACTTCATAAGATATTGCATGGTTTAGCTCCACCACCCCTCAAACAATTTATTCTAACAGCTCATGGTGAAGTAAGACAAACGGGAACATCAACGAGGGTAGACGGTAACGAAAACATAAAACATTGTCCGACAAAATTTACTCAAACTGCTTTTTCAGTTACAGCAACAAAACAGTGGAATGATATCCCTACAAATATTAGAGTTATGTTAAAAAGGGTCATGTTGCCTCAGCAGGTATCTCTCTGCCCCGTCAGAGGCAGCTCTTTCCCTCGCCACTCTGCTGCTCTGTAGCCGGTCTGTGAGCGTCAGTGGCCGACTGGCGAGCGAGCTGTTTCCAGGTTCCGGTTAATTTGTAATGGACATTTGTGTTTTGATATTTTAACAAACCATTCATCAATGGGACCAGTCACCAGAGAGCTCCAGCCATCTTATAGCGGTCTGTGAGCATGACTGTTCTGCTGGTGAGATAGCGACCCCGGCAGGCGCTAGCCAGCTTTCACGGCAGTTTGTGGAGCTTCTAAAGTCAATATAATACTCAATATTCTAAATCTACACAGTTGATTTCTCACTTAAAAAATTCTCAGAAGCGACTTTAGTGATGAAATAGCTACGAAATATGTAAAAAACTTGCCGTTTTTGGCTGCTGTTGTGACTATAGCCTGTACCGTTCCAGCGCTTTGCATTGTGGGATACAGTAGGCGAGATAGACTGGTCCGATGCATACTGGAGATTTTTTCCAAATCAGTACAACATCTGGGTATTTTTGGCATACTGTAGATTTTGCTTTTATTTGCATACTAGATGTTACATTTTGGCCCAATCAGTACATACTATTAGTTTAATAGGCAGTTTTGAACACAGGACTTTCATTCTTGCTTTACCTTCCTCCAATCTGTAAAGTAGTTCTCCCGGAACACCTTCTTGGTGGTGTACTCATGGTCCAACATCTGGGCAAAGAACAACGCCACCTCCTCAGCTGCCAGGCTCAGCTTTACCTCCTTACCTGCACACAAACAAACAAAAATCCAACACCGCAATACAACATGGGGCTCTTAATTTGCTTCATGGCATTGCTGTCCTCATTTACATGTTACAAAAACAAACAAACTCAAACACACACCTTTAAGCTCAGCCCACCTCAGCTCCTCTAGAGTTCTGTCAGACTAATCCATGAATTTATAGAAGTAGGCTCAGAAACAAGGACAAGGATCTACATTCAGTCCCACTGCTAAGAGGGAGCTCCAAACAAGTGCATGCAAGCAGAGGAATTAACAGATCAAACCAACTCCCTGTAGGACACCGTTGTGGCCCGACTGCTTAACCAAGCAAAAGCAATTACAGTCATCAATCAGTGTTTGACCCAATACACCTTTAGCGTCCTTCAGATCCAATTGTGTGTGTCTTGTGTTTGTGTGTGTCTGCCCACTTCAAAGACTTCTTTTGTTTGATACGCAACTTTGTCCACTGTTCCCTGTAAATCTGTGCGTGTACTCTTTGTCTGGTTTTAATTTTCGAAGATTAAGAAAGTTTGAGGATCTACATGACTTTAACGTATCTCTTAACAGTTTCTTTTCATGTCACAGTACAACTTGCCTGTCCCATTTTCAAAAGTGTAAAAAGTAGCAGTAGGTCTTGTGACTGTGGAGGGAAAGTCATGTAAAAACACTCCAGACTTTTTCTTGAACTTCAAACAGGCCGGACGTTGCTTCGATGCAATTTGAAGGTCAACTGTCCTGCTGGGGTATAGGGCTGTCAACGAATATCATAAATTCAATTATTTATTTTTATATATATATATATATATATATATATATATATATATATATATATATATATATATATATATATATATATATATATATATATATATACACACACACACTTTGTGCACACTGAATGCACCGCATGACGGGAGTCACACAATGTCACTTTCATTTATTGAAAATGAAATGCAACGTTCGGTCAAGCTGGACGAGGAATAATTCAACATCTTACAACGTTACATTACGTCATGTAAATAAACCACGTACCTATCAGCTGTGTGCTCCAGATCAGACTGGACACAAGTTAAAATATAGTTGAGTAGAACTTGCTATCTTCCAACGTTTGTACATTTTAAACAGAAGACACATGCTTTATATTGTGATATTTACTGGAAATGACATACAATATAGACAACAGCAAGTAGGAAACTTTCAGGCGATCTCCCTCTAGCCAACTGCCACCTTATTTTAGTTTTTGTAGTGAAATGAAAGCGAGCATCAGGAATAAATTGAAACAGGGCATCCGACAAAAGTTCTTCCCAAAACTGTGCGCGCCATGGTGTCATGGACATAATGTGTGAAATAAGATATTCAAATAGATCGAACCTGTGGTTTTTTTAGAAAGAGTAATCGAACATCATTTTTGGCCAGTTTTGACAGCCCTACTGGGGGATAACTATTCTCCTGCACACCTAAGCCTAAATATAAAAGGGGGAGAAACATGATAATAGTTAAATATAGGGAGAACAGGACACATTTTCACAGTGTCTCCGGAAGGCATTCATGAAACGGGATGGAAATCAGTGTCAGGAATTTAAAAAGAGAGCTGCTCCTTTCTCACCTTCACACAGCTGGCCAATCACAGCATGACATGGGTGTGAATTAAGAAATGAATATCTTCTTTTAAATTGCTTCTGAGGACTTTTTTACTCCAAAAGGCTTACATACCAATTCTGCACATTAAAAGTTACTGTGAGGAACTTTTACCTGGTTATGAAACAGTCTCAAAACTGACTCTATATGAAGTATATAAGTAAACGAGACCATCAGAGAGAAGATTGTCTATTTCTATATAGTTATAGTCAGATTCCACGCGAAATCAGAAGGAAGCATGCAGGTTCTACAGAAACTCCTTCAGCTCAGACTCCAGCGGGGCCTCCGGCAGAGACCAGCCCGCCACGTACAGATCCAGATCCGGCTTCGCTGCCGCCTTTGACCTGCAGTCGAGCAGCGGCTCCTCCTCTGGCCAGGCGCTTCGCCTCGCTGCTCCGCTGGTCCCTGCTGGGAGCAGACACCACGCTGCTGGAGGCCCAGACCGTATTGCTGAGCCCACTGGAGGGAAGGGAGGCACGGGAGGACCAGAACCAGGACTGTGTGTGGCAGACTGTCAGACTCTGCTGCAGTAAAATGAGAGATTTTCTAAAGGGACTCACGGAATCACTACCGCTTCTGTCAACTGTGACCGCCAAAATCAACACAAACTTAAAGTTCCTCGTAGTAACTTTAAGACTTGCACTTAAGTTTTTAAAAATATGGTATGTTTCACTTGTTTATTTGCTTCAACTTGTGTTTTACAAATTCACATGTACTGTATGTAAACTTCGTGTAGCTTCATGTATATTTTTGGTGTATTGTGCTGTTGTCCTATATTTATCTTCATATTTTTATTTTTGGTACCACTACTTCTGCCTACCCGATTTATTCCTGATCTTAAAGTACGCTTTTGTGTCATTTTGACTGCTTTCAATCTCAAAAAGTGTTGTTACTGTGACTGGTCTCAACAGCACCGGAGAGGTACCGAGATTATTTAAAATTATAGTCATGAAAACATGTGTGTGAAACCCTTTCAACCCTGTTTCAATCACCCTTTCTGACACATTCAACTGACCGCCATAGTAGA